>NW_009942836.1:35231-44887 GCF_000696875.1 Nestor notabilis | reverse complement strand
CCCCCAATGTGCTCCGCCCATCCCCATACAGGGGCTGCTCCAGCCCCTGAGCATCCTCGTGGCCTCCTCTGGGCTTGCTCCAACAGCTCCATGTCCTTTTCATGCTGGGGACACCAGCCCTGCACACAGTGCTGCAAAGTGGGGTCTTATGAGAGAAGAGCAGAGTAGAGGAGCAGGATCCCCTAAAGTTTGAGCTTGTCCCAAACTCAGCAGAGCTTGCACCATGGTGGCCCTTCAGTGTTGAGTCCTGCATTCCTCATCAGAGAGAAATGCCTGTTGGTGCCCACAGATGGGCAAAGCAACCCAAGGTTTGTGCTACCTGTCCTCATCGGGGCAACTGATGGGTTCTTTGGTTTTGCAGGGTCAGCAGATGGTGCACTGTGATCAGAAAGGTGGGGAGGAGGAGGAAGGGCAGTTATCCTTCAGATTTGTCCAAAGGAGGTAAACAAATTGCTGCCAAAAGGCAAGGGCCACAGTTGATTGTGGTGGAGCACTGTGGGTCACTCACCTGTAGGAAAAGAGAACAGGAAGGAGTCAGAACTGTTTCTCTCATGGTGGGGAAAGAGGGTCTCAGCCATATCATTCGGTTTGTAGGGTTACTCTGTAGCTCGCAGAGCCTGGCGTGAAAATCCAGGCTTGGAGCAGTGCTTTAATCACTGGGAATCATGTAGTGGGTGAAGGCAGGAGCAGCCATGGCTTGTCCTGGGGACCGCGGGGTGGCCAGGCTGCAGCATCCCTCCTGCCATGGGCACACCTGAGCTGGCCCCCACGGGCAGCACGTGGTGGGAGAAGCATGAGCCCCTCTCCACTGGGTCCTGGAAGTGTTCACACTCCGGGTAGACAAGGCCTCAGTGCCAGGGGTTAGTGGCTGGGAACGGTTGGGCTGGATGAGCTTAAAGGTCTTTTCCAACCTGGTGGATTCTATGATCCTATGTAAATCCTGGGCTTGGCTGATGAGAGCAGCAGGGTGCAGGCTCCCTGTGCATGGAGCCACCACGCCACCAGCCTGCTCCAAGTGGGGGTTTTACCTTCCAGTCTGAACATTGCTGCCATGCAGTGCTTCATCTGTTAGCAAATCTAAGCAGTGCAATGTTTGCTATTCCCAGTGCTCCTTAGACGTCTCCACTCAGGCAGACAGCGATGCCCACTGGTGAGTTGTTTTGCAGTGGGTCCTCTGGATGCAGAGGCAGGAGAAGCAAGGATGCATGGACCTAGTGCCCAAAGGTGGTGGTGGGAAAAGGGCTGCACTCGTAAGGCAGTGGCTCCCCAGGACTAAACCTCTTCTGTCTCTCGGATAAACTCTTTCAAAACCACTAAAGCTGTTGTAAGGGTTCAGGAGACAAAAATAATGATGAAAAAGTGGATCGTGTTTTTACTAAATTGCACTTTTTCCCAATACTTTGACTCAGAGTTCCTGCAGGATTAAAGAAAAAGCTCTTTAACTTCCTATATCTGGTGACAAATGAAGTGCTACCCTCTTCCAGTGCTGCTGGTTCTTGCACTTCTGCTTTTGTGCTCAAGTAAAACATATACAGGGATGTGCTACAGACTGCACTGCTCTGTGTCTGCTCCCTGCAGTAATGCTGCATGTAGGGGAAAGCTAGGACAGCATCAGGAATGATGGAACCAAATCAGGAATGGGAGGCAAAGTTTCTTCCAGCGGTGTAAATGCAGGGCAGCCCCACTGAAGCCTGTGGTATTAGGTGAGCATTGGCTGTAACAGCTCTGAGTGTTGGGCCAGCCTGATTACAGTCTGGAAACCAGTTCTTCAGAAAGGTCTTCCAGTATCTGAAGGGGGTATGTGAAAAGACTTCCAATATCTTCCAATATCTGCAGCCTTCCAGGGTCTGAAGGGAGCTACAAGGATGCTGCAGAGGGACCTTCATCAGGGACTGGAGCGATAGGACAAGAGGTGATGGGTTGAAACTGAAACAGGGGAAGTTCAGGTTAGATCTAAGGCAGAAGCTCTTCCCTGGGAGGGTGCTGAGGGCCATGTTGGACACAGGGGCTTGGAGCAACCTGCTCTAGTGGAAGGTGTCCCTGCCTGTGGCAGGGGGTGGGAACTGGATGAGCTTTAAGGTCCTTTCCAACCCAAACCATTGTGTGATTTTAAGGCTTTAAACTATGCATGTGTAGCACAAATATTAGAATAGGAATACCCGTATCTAACCAGAGATATGTGAAAAGCAATCACCTGGCTCTCCTTGTAGCTTACAACTTTTGATAGTTCAACCTACCCTTATATAGAAAACCAAATCACGTGCTGATTTTTTTGACTTCCTATTATTATTAAGGACAGCTTTGGGAAGATGGGTAACAAAGCCATTTCTCCTCTTCTTGTAACAAAACCATTTCTCCTCTTCTTGTACAATGAAAAACACCAATACTGCCCAAGCAGCAGCCAGCCCCTGCACAGCGAGCTGGATGTGGTGGTGCTGGTGACACCGCTCCATTGGGATCCTTGCCTGCACCAGGGCTGTCCCCTCGGGGGTGGCAGGAGCTCTGCTGCACAGGGCACGTGAGCAATTGCTCTTGTTTTTAACACGCCAGATCATAACTTGCTCATCCCTTCAGTGTCAGGGTTGAAAAACACTGTCAAAATGCAAATACAGGAGCTGGTTAAGGAATCGGGGAGTATTGCTATCTGGGTGCTCCAGATTTAGACATTGTGATTGATAAAGGTTATAAAATATATTACTTTTTTCCAAGCGAAGAGACACTCCATTAGTATTATACAACTTGAACGTGTTTGTTTTAAGAATAACAGCTCTGTTTTACAGCAAGTGTGAGTACCCGTGTGTGCAGGCACATCTACACACACACACTGCAGTAGTCCAGCACTGCATGGAGTTAGCTGCTCAACTGAGCTGGCAGTGTGGAATGTGTTAGCAGCTCCCCACAGGGTTGGGCATAGTACCTGTACAACAGAGTGGGGAAGTCAGAGTTGTGCTGGGTGAGAATGTTCCCCCAGCTGAACTTGCCCGTGTTCAAGCTGTAACTTCGTGATCCCGTTTTCGTTATTATTTGTATAAGATGAAGGGAAAAGAGGCAGGAAATGGCTCTCCCATGGAAGGAAAAGGTCTTGTCAGGACAACAGCTCTGTGTAAAGTGCTGCTGGCTACAAGGAGCCGCTGAACACAAGGTGTATGTGGTGAACTGAAGGAGTGTACAGAGGGATAATGATAGCGTGGTGGGGTCTCCTGAGGCCAGGACATCTGGAAGCTCAGGGACCTTCAGTGGACAGGATGGTGGATTATTGCAGTGAACGGATCCAACTAATCCCCTCCCAAATCACCCCTAACCACATGCTCAGAGGTTTCTCCCATCCTGCTGCTCCCCACCTCCGGCTGCAGTACTGAGTGATGCTGCTACTCAGCCGTAGTGTGGCTCTGCACCGAGGCCCTATTGGTGTAGTTGTGGTGCCTGGGGACAGCCAGCACTTCCAGCCCTCCTGCTCCTTGCTGGGCTGGGAGAGGTCTGGGTGGGCAGGGATGCTGCTGCAAGGCGATGGAGCAGCAGCTGGGATTGCTGGGAAGCAGCACGGCTCCTCCCTGCCCCACTGCAAGGATGCGGCTCAATAGCATCAGCAGGGCCCCTATGCTTTTGACCTTGGGCTTTCTCCTGATGTGCATAAAGCACAGTGTGGGGTTAGAGGCTTTTAATGGAAGGAAACTGAGGAAGCCAGTGAATTATTTTGAATAGTAGATGTTAATATGTTTTGTTCCCAGAAATTTAATAGAATATGAGAGGGGGAAGTCACTGGAGATCATTAAAGAGGAGGGTCTTGGTTAAAGAAACTGAAGCTTAGGACCTCTCTCTCTAGTAGCTCTCCACATTTCCAATGATGGATTTCCAAACAGCTACACTAAAGCTCTGGAAATCTGAGTATTATTTCCAGAGGACATATTTAAGCCTGAGACTCACAAGACAAGCTGTTGGTTGCATGAAATAAATCCCTGCAGTTCAGTCCCTTCTCTGGGTTAACTCGTTCCCTCAGTGAAAAGCTGGGAATGCCAGATTGCCAAGTGGGTGGAGAAAGGGAGAGAGAATTGGTCTGATGAGCTGAGGAGTCCCCATCCCCTTGTGTAACCCATGCAGCACCCTCCCTGCGTAGCATGGTGCTTCCAGGAAGGATTCAAGCCTTTTTTTTCATTCCTGCCCAGCGACATGAAACAAGACCAGTAAAAAGCCTGTTTACTACAGCACGGTCTAGTTTTCCCATCCCAACAGATTGCTGTACATTGGGTGTGAAACTCCCTAATGTTTGAGTAATGATGCTGGAACCTCTTTGACCGACAGCTCTGAGCAAAGCACTTTCTGAGGTTTACATAAATGCCTAAAAACGAGCTAACCCCAAACCTTCATTGTGCAGCAGAGCTGAGCCCTGTGAAGTCTGGGTGGTGCCAGGTTTTAACGTTGTGCTGCTGCCTTACATAAATACTCATAAATACTTACAGTAAGTGTCCTAAAAACATCCTAAACCCTCTGGGTGAGCTGCAAGAAGGTGTTGCAGGGCTGCCCCATCTCCACCGGCAGGGATGGTAACGCTGGGGTTTTCCCTTTGTGTTCGGTCCACTTTGGGAAAGAAAGGAGAGAAACACCAAGGCCAGGTTGGACGGGGCTTGGAGCAACCTGGTCTATAGTGGAAGGTGTCCCATGGCAGCAAGGGGTTGGAATTGGATGAGCTTTAAGGTCCTTTCCATCCCAAACTGTTCTGTGATTGAGTGGCACGCAGAGCACTGGCCTGCTCCTTCGAGAGAGCTGTTTCCCTTCCAGTCCACCCTGAACTGCGGATATTGGGGATCCCATCCCAGGCAGAGGAACACCACCACTTCCATTTCTGATGCCCACAAAGGGGGCAGAGACCTTTCCTTGTGCTTCTGTGCTCTAGTCTGGTGCAGCACCAATTATAAATCATGTTTATAAATTCCACCCGGGTGCTGCAGCCCTTGCTCTGAATCTCAAAATGTGTTTGAGATTTATTGGCATTGTGCTGCTTCTGACATAAAGGATGTGGGGGACAAAGAGCAGGAGCTTCTGTGCTATAAGGAAGCACGTAAAAACCCATCATACACTTGTAATTTCGTGCCTCTAGATGTTGTTATCCAAACGCCATTGTACTCACAACTATTGTGTGCACTAAATCTGATGTGTAAAATACTACCTGGTGTTAAAAACACAATAGTAGCGTGAATGGCTAGGATGTTTTTGTGAGAGCTCTTGTTAGCTCTTATTGTCTTGCCCTTGCTGTGACTTAAGGCAGAAAATCAAGCTTACTGCATTTAAAATGCTTTCAGGAAGATGTGCTTAAGTAAATAGATGTCTTTATTTTCAGTGTTTGAAGAGGTACATAAAGAGAAGGGGGGTTGTATAAAGGTGAAGGCCGTGTGATAGAGCTTATTAATGCATATTAAACATTGCCATGGATTTATATCTTTTGGCAGAATTGAATCAGGGTCCTAAAGGACTGGTGACATTTTTCAAACAAAGTACTTTTTATACCCTTTTTGTTGTTGCTTATTCTAGGCTAGGTGAGGAACCAGCGCTAAATCACAGCTGTACCCGCCTTTCCTCACCTTGGAGGGGGCAGAGGAGAGGGACAGGGCACCTGAGCAAAGGGAAAATGTAGAAGAGGAAAAGCACAGGGTGGAAATAGCAGAGGAAGAGAAGAAACAGGAGAAAAAGCAGAAAAGAAAACCGGAGAGACAAGGGAATGAAACGAACAGAGAGGGAGAAGGGGTAGGAAAATTAAAAGGTCATGACAGAAGATGAAGTAACGTTGTAACTGGCTGCATACTGGGCTGCGGGTCCCTTTTTTACCTAGAAGGAGAGCTATCTGATGTGTCTTGTCCCTGTCAAAAGGAAAAAACCAGTTGTTGTGATTTAGAGGAGCTAAGTGTTTCAAATACAATATACATCCCATGCTTTCCCACACCGATTCAGCGATAACCGGGCGACTCGAATCAATGCGCTCTTATCAAAGCCCAGAGATTGTATTTTTAAGGTGTTTATAGACTCTCTCTGCTCTCATTGTGCCCTCTCACAATTACAGATGGGGACGATGAAAACACATGTTCCCATGCAACTGCTTGCTGCTACCTTCTAAAAAGCCAAAGCCAAACGAACTTCAATAAGTAACTAATAGCATCTTTGTGAAAAGCAACCTGAGGAGCTTTGCCTTACTCCTGGCGGTGGAAGCGGACCTGTCGGGGAGAATAAGCCTTCCTAAAAAGCCAGGTTTAAGATAAGATCTGAAGGAGTTTGACTCAGCATTTCCAGCCTGATGCAAATGAATTGTGGGCCTGGGCTGGGTGAGTGTTAAGAATACACCTTCCATAAATCTTTGCATTGTGTTTTGGAGAGAGCGGTAATCAGAAACATCAGCTGTGCTTGCACAAAGAGCAGAGCTCTGATAAATGCACTGATCCCAATTTGTGCATTGCTTTCCGAGTCATCAAAGCCATTTTAAAATCAATATGTTATGCTTAAGAGGGAGGCCATGTGTTCCTTGCTGGGCAGAAAGAACCCACCGAGCCTGTGCAGGGAGAGTTAACATCCTCGTTTTGCAGTGTCTTGTACAAACCAGAGAATATAAAGAATATTCCGGGAAAGCCATAAAGGGAGATGACGCAGGAACGGTTTCTGGGATGATAAAAATACAGTTTATGCTTATGAGCTGCTGTGTGAGCCTGACTGCAGTGGCTGACTCGGGGTGATGCTGTGTGGATGACAGGGAGAGCTTCACAAATGTCAGGAGTGCGGAGCTGAGTCCTGAGCAGCTCCTGCGATTTTAACATGTAAGGAGGCCAGAAGAGAGCTCGGTGCAGAGATGATAATGTAATGCCACTAATGTATGTAAAGATGCGTCTGAGAGCACCAGCGGGTCTGCCAGCAGCACTTTGCTGGCCACTAGAGTGATCAAATCTGGGCGGGGGTTGCAGGCTTAAGTACAGGTCTGTGGGATCAAGCCACTAGGTCTTAATGGGCTTGAGCCCTTCTTAAATAAACCTTCATTAGGGTGGCACCGCTCAGTCTGCTTCCTACCGAGCAGCAGGAAGGCAGCAAGAGCATCTACAACAGAAATAGTTTATCACAAATTGATTCTAAGGCTGGAATAACAGGAAGCTTAGAGAGCTTGGATGAGGGGTAAAGGGTTGGGAAGAAAGAGGTAGAAACAGAGAGGAACAAAGCCCAGCCGGCTGCGGGTGAAGGAGGGATGCGTCTTCTGTTTTCTTCTGTCAGCTGAAGCACAATCCCCCACACACACATTGCAAACAGGAGATCTGAATGCTTGTGGTGCTCCTACAGAACCATTCTCACCTTTGTACCCTGTCTGGAGTGCCGGCCAAACTGGGTACACTGCCCTTTCCCCCCTTCCAACACCCCACTCCACAGCTGGGACCCACTGCAGGGTTGTTCAGACAGGGATTTACTGCAGGATCTGCTTGAGGACCTTCATTATGGTCTCCAATTTCCAGAGATGATTTTTTAGCCTGTCCAAAATACACCTCCAACATCTCAGACCTGTCCATGTTGGGTATAAAGCAGCGTGGCTCTTAGAAGGTGTCTGAATATGGGGGTTTAGCAGCTTGGATTGCTTTTATATGTTTATGATGAAAGTAAGAGCCTCTCAAAAAAATGGGTTATTGATCCTGGGAAGACAGTAGGTGATTTTAAACTTTAGAAGAAGAGCCACAAATCCAATTACAGATATATGTTTTATTTAAAGGCATTTGATTTTATTAAGAACACTATCTCTGGTGTTTACAGAAATGGAACACGTCTTGTTTTTTCAGAGGAGGGTACAGAGGAAGCCATGGTGGGAGTCAGCCCTTCTCACCCAGTGAGTGCACTGATGTCAAGAAGTCAAAATTAGACTCTTCCCAGATTGCATAAACTACTGAAAGATTCAAAAGTAAGGATTTGGAGGGCCGTAAAATTCCCATTTCAGCTGAGAAACTATCAGCAAGAGTTGTGATCTTTTGCACAGGCACACACAGTGTGTACTTTCTCGACTGGCAATTTAGGACTACCGTCTTGCGTGCCTATACATCCACCAGTACCTATATGATGTGTAGCTGGGCTTGTATAGAAATGTGTGTGTGTATGTATTTTTAAAGCTATACACATGCTGCAGTGCATCATGAAGATCCAAAAGTGCTTTTGGCCACACAGTCTGTGCCATTTCTGAGTATGCTGGGTCCTGCTGGTGCCTGTAGCAGCTTCCCCCACTGTCCTGCTCAGTGTGTGATGATGAACCCCAGCAGAACCTCCCTCCCTGACCTTCTTGTGACCAGGTGCCTGAAGCTGGGGGCTGGTTTGCATGTTCCAGAACAGCAGCTCTGCCAGAGGTGACCATGGGGATGTGAGGACAGTGGCCTGAGCCTTGTGAAGCAGAGAAGAGCTGCCTTTAGCCTTGGGTTTGCACCTTCCTCCATTTCCAGAGGCTAAGCAGGAAAGTGGTCCTTCCCTGGGAGAGGTCAACCAAAGAGGCTTTACGGATTCGAGGAGGCTGGTGGGACTGTGTGAATGCCAATGGTCTTTGTCATGAACCAGGTCTCTTCGAGCTGGATGGTTCTGTTGATTTAATCCCATCCCTTCAGAAGACAGGAACAAAATCACCATTTTATAATGTTTTGGCAAAGCACCATGTTTTTGTTTGCTGGCAAGGGTTTAACTTGCGTGTGGCCACGCTTCCCCCTCAGGGTGCCAAAGAAAGAGACTTCACTAGTGAGATGCTGCCTTGCCAGCCTGCGTTAACCCACTGATAAAGTGCTCCAGAGACAGAAGTCACCTTCTGTGTTCAGCTGAGCTCAACTGGAATCGTGCTCTGTAGCTGGGCCATTAAGTGACTCTGAAGACGTTACGGTGCAGGGCTGTGCCTCAGTATTTCAAGTGGTGATAAAACCTCACCAGATGATTTGAAGGAGCACAGCTTTTCGTTGCAGCGAGTTGGGCCCAGAGAAGCAGCTCCATCATTGTGCTAAGGCAGCAGATGCACTCGGTGTCTGGAGGAAATGGTTCATGACCTGATGATGCTTCCCAAGGGATGCAGCCAGGAAACAAAGACGCTGGGGCCCCTCGGGTGGGAGCAACAGCAGTGGGGAGGGTGAGGGAAGCAGGAGGAGCAGACAATGGGAGAGAGCAAGGAGAAAGGTGCGGTGCAAGGAGAAGAACCCTTTGCCATGTTCCAGGCTCGCTCTTGTGCTCAGAGCTGGGGGACTAAAGGCAATAGCTAAGATGAGAGCCCCTTCCTGAAGACCAGCAGAGCACACCAGAAAGGTGCTGCAGCCACTGTCTCTGCAGTAAAAGTGAAGAGCAAAGCCACCATCAGCATGGGCACAGACTGCAGGGGTCAGGTCCAAGATCTGCATTGCTCCGAGACCTCCAGCAGGTCCCTGGAGCAGGGGGAGGCTCTGGCCCCACATGGGGACTACAACCTCCTGGACACCAGGCAGGAAGCTCACTGCACAACGGTGTTAAAGTGGATCCCTGGCCAAGCGCATGCTGACGGGGTGTTACTGGGGTATTTCAGCCCCTGAGCAGCCAACCCTGAGAGTACCTGGGTGCTGGTGCCCAGAGCTTGGTGCATGGGGGGAAACACGAGGGTCAGAGGCAGAGCTGGCTCCCGGCTGCCCCTGCACAGGGACAGGGGC
>NW_009942836.1:24377-35200 GCF_000696875.1 Nestor notabilis | reverse complement strand
ACTCCAGCCCTGCCCTGGGCAGCCTGTTCCAATGCCTGAGCACCCTCTGGGCAAGGAATTGTTCCTCAGCTCCAGCTAAAACCTGCCCTGGGGCAGCTTGAGGCCGTTTCCTCTTGTCCCATCCCTTGTTCCTTGGGAGCAGAGACCAGCCCCCTCCTGGCTCCATCCTCCTGCCAGGCAGTTGCAGAGAGTGATCAGGTCCCCCCTGAGCCTTCTCTTCTCCACACTTGTGCTCCAGGTCATGTAGAGCAGTGGCTCCCACGCTTCCAGGATGGGTCCCCAGCACACAGCGATGGGCATCAGCATGGCCCAGTCTGTGCCTGCAGGGCACCAAGGCGTCTGAACCCACACCTGAGGAGCTCTGCAGCAGCTCTGATAACCCAGCTGAGGGTTTACCCCCTTTTCCTTGCATCAGGTGAATCCAACTCAGCTGCACTGGTGTGAGAGAGTGACTGCATTTTACAGCAATACCTGCAAGATGAAGGTGCAGCAAATGAAGCTATAACTGCTGCTAATAGGCTGCACCGACAATGGTGTTACCTGCTGCTGTCACCTGGGGGTTTAAAGACAAGGAAGTGAAATGGAGCTGGTTTTGTTGGAAGGGGTCACAGTTTCTGCACCACTGCTCCATCCCCTGAGTGGTTCCTTGTTTCCCCATGTCCTGCTGATCTGCTCCACCTGAGCCAGGGAGCAAACCTGCGGCTGCTTTGGAGCCTGCTGGGGCCCTGGAGGAGGAACCAGAGGAGGCAGCAGCAATGGGAGGGGATAAGTGTGGCCTGGGGAAGGGAGCAGCAGATAAAGCAGCTCTGTGAAGCAGGGGCTGAGGCTGCTGTGATGCGCTGAGGTGCCTCAGAGGACTTTTCACATGCCAAGGGTAGGTTCCCATCCCTTTGACTCGTTTCAGTGTGTGTGTAGTCTCTGCTGCCCTGTGATTTGCAATGTGTGTTTTATTACTTACATAAACTCATGCTTTTGCTGCCTCAGGGGCTTTCACCCCAGGAAGCACTGAGCTCTCTTGCCTTCCTTCACATCCATAGGCACAAACACCTTGGGCAGTTTTTCTTCTACTGGGATTTCTGTATCAATCGCTTTGGTTGGGTCCTTCCTCAAGAAGTTAAACCTGTCACTGCAAGTCCATTGACTCTCCATACAATATGTCTTTCATTCCTGAGGTCCTTTTGATAATCAGTTTGCATATTAGCACCGTTAGAATCATAGAATCCATTAGGTCGGAAAAGCCCTTTAAGACCATTGAGTTCAACCATTCCCCACCACTGGCAAGGCCACCACTAACCCATGGCACTGAGGACCTCAGCTACACGGTGAACACTTAGCATCCATTCAGCTTCTAGCTTTAGTATTATTGTGCAATGCACTTTCTTTTGTGCTACCTGAAGCTCATAAGGCATCTATCAGTTTGCGTCCTGATGGGGGAGAAGGTATCTGTAATCTGTGTTTTGTGCTTCTTAAAAGGACTAGGAATCCCAAGCGCGGTAACTTGTGGGTTTTTGTCTTGGAGAATTAGGCTGTCTTTGCATTACTGAGCAGGCAAACACTGAGCAGTGCTTGATCAATAAGAGGCATTGCCAGAGGTGTGGTATAGTCTACTGCAGCTGACAGTAAGTGTTGCTATAGGCTATGGAACTAGGAATATGAAATGCCAAACGACAGTAATAATTCATGCATCCTGGGACATATAAAACCAACAGCATGTCAATAGCTGTGGCACGCTCTGCAGAAAATATGCAGGATTTAGATGTTGCAGGAGCCTGTGTTTTAAAATAAACCACGCTTTCCTTGGTAAAAATACAGACTTTCCCCATTTGTTAAAAGCAGGCATTTTTCGTTTCATGTTGCTGCTTTTCTATCGAGATTCTAAGAGCTGTGCAGCTCAAAAGGGGGCCTGAGATTCAAAAAGCAAACTATATGTATTTATCGAAGAAAACCACATAAAAGATTTATAAAACAGAGGGTGCAGTGCTGCTTGAGATTCATGGGCCATTTCAGGACTCATAAAAGTGCATACGGTTCTCATGTGGGCTTCAGAGGGAATCGGACTTTGCTAGATAAGTTACCCAGGAGGTCTCTGGCATTGCCTTCAAATGAAGCTTACTGCAATCACTTTGCATTTTACTTGGGCTATTTTGTGAAGTAAGAACTTCTCCAGTATTTATCCTCTTAAAAACACCCCTTCAGGGTAATTAATATTGCTTGGCTCTTCTGAGAAGATACTGGGGAGGGTGAGTTATCCGCCAGCCGTAGGAAGGAAGACTCTCTGATACACGTTCTCCCCTGTGCCACTATGGCACTGCTGCCTGGGAACCTAAAAGTGACAAATGCATGTCACTTATGATTATACGAATATAGGTCTTAATGTACAGGCAATACTTCAAAGAGAATGGAAAATACTTTAAAAAAGGGAGAAAGCATCACAAAGAAACCCACCAATTAAATCTTCTGTGAGAGGCTGAGGATGCAAACATATATAGATCGCCTGCCCTTCCGTGTGACAGCAAACCCTCTACTTCAGAGTTGTAGTTGTCTGTTCTTTAAGGGGAAAACATCTTAAATATAACATCTGTTTTTGAAGACCATCAAGTGATTTTGATGGAGTAGACTGCACCTTCCTAAACAGGAACTAATAGATATTTCAGCCCATTTTGCTGAAGCTAGAGTGTGACAGAGAGTCATTAAAAACCTTGATCCTACTAACTGTCTGAGACCTATGAAAAGGGATGTCTTTGTTCTGAGGAGAGCATCTTGGCTCGTTCTGCTCCTTCAGCTTGGTTTGGGGGAGGAGGTATTTTACAGTCCTACCATGATACTTGGCAAACTTAAAGCTCTCACAGCTGATCCTGCTTCTGTTTGTGTTGAAAGAATGTCTATGGCATCTTTTTGGGGGGGGGAACCTGCTATCTCTATTTATTGTATTTTCATTGTCTCTTTCCTGGTGCCTGTACTGTTTGCCAGCAGCCGAGGGGCTGCTTTGATGCTTGTTTTGATGCCATGGTTGATTGTGTTGCACAGTTGAGCCGACTTTTTTCTTTTCTAATCGGAGCTGGCATACTGGGTGGGAAAAAAACCAATAAAGCTTTCCTGTAATTCTGGTTATCTCATAGAGTCTGCATTTGTTATAGCTGCTGGGGTGCTAGAAACCAGTGCTTGTGAATACCTATATATATTCTGATTTGGTTTTGGTCTCGGAGATGTTTTTGCCTGCTCCTGTTCTTTCACCCCTGGCCACTCAGGCTTGTGTACCTGCATGCTGAGTGGATATTGCCTTGGGAAGACACCAGCCTGCATGTGTTACCTGGATTATGTGCATGGCACAGCCTACACCCTGTTCACTCTTCTTGCTCTAAAGGATTAACATCCAATCAAGAAATACAAACTAATACAAACAATTCACCCAGGCAAGTGTAAGTAGCCAAAATAACCAGAACATTAATACTGGCAGCAGCCAAACAAGGCAGCCTGGCTGGGTTTGAGTGTGCTGAGTGATGTCCACCTGTGTCGCTGCTCCTGGAGGTACACAGCTTCACCATAGAACCAGCGAACCAACCAGGTTGGAAAAGACCTTCAAGATCATCCAGTCCAACCATTCCCAGCAGTGCCAAGGCCACCACTAACCCAGGGCACTGAGGCCTCGTCTACCCAGGGTGTGAACACTTGGCAGGGACGGTGACTACAGCACTGCCCTGGGCAGCCTGTTCCAATGCAAGACCTTCCAGTGCCCACAGAAAGATTCACTTGCTGGCCCCCTTCTTTGCCCCATGCTCAGGCAGGACTTAGATAATACCCGCTTGGCTGTAGCTATTCCTTTTTCTCCCTGTGTCTCCCAGCCATTTGTGGATTGATGAGGGACCTTCTGTTTCCATTTTACAGATGGAAAAGGAGAGACTTTGAGAGGCTGAGTGATTTGTCCAGGATGATGCAGCAAATTGATGGAACAAAAAGGGATCAGGCCACTCCCTGCAGTTGAGGAGTGCCTTTAACTGCCCCATGGGATTTTCTAGGGAAAGGCATGCAGGTCCCCAAAGAGGCAGCTTCCATTGCAGCAGTGTTCCTCTATTATTTCTGTCCCATTACTGCTGTGAACAGTGGAGCAATACAAAATGTATTATTCATCTCTCCTACTCATAAAATCAATACCTATCAAAACACAAATACAATTTAAATCAAAGGGCACTTGTTGAGTGCAGATCCTACTAATTAGGTCTGATTTCCCAACAATTTCTTAAATTATTTATTCAAGGGATGGGTGGCAGCCACTTTACGTGCCCCAGAGTGAATATTATAAACCTCTTGTCATGATAAAGCAAATGTGAAGTGTAGTACAATGCAGTGTGATTTGTAATCCTGATGAACTAATGTAATATCAATAGACATCAATCTGTGCAGAAAAAAATCTGTCTCGTCGTAACATCTAATGAGAGATGTCGAAAGCCAATAACCTTGTGAAATGGGCACATCTCGGTGAAGGATACAGCTTGTGCTGCTAGGAAACAAGTAAAACTGTAATACCCACCTGCAGTGGAAGTTGCTAAACCACCAGCACCACGGAAGAGGTTTGCATCATGCATGGATATTTGTCAGGACAGCGGCTCCCTCCAGGCTGGTGGTAGCTCCGCAAGCAATTCCACTGTAATATCGGAGCTTTGTCTCTTATGCTGGTACTGCTTTGTCTAGTCCCATGGTCAACACCCAAACAAGGTTTGTTCCAGATCTAGTTAATTACACTTTTAAAGCCTGTAAGGAAAAGAGCCAATGGTTTTGGAGACTTTTGTGTACAAATTAGGAAGCAGCTCTCCTGTACAATGAAAATTCCCATTGCCAGTCATTAATGTTCGATCAGTGTCCTTCAGATTCTACTCATAAGGATTTTCTTTATGCAGCTTCTTTGGATTTGAATTTTCAAACATAGACTCCCATCCGTGCAGCAGGTCTGGAGATTCCATCGCACCAGCCGTGTGCCAGCTGAGAATCCTTGGTCCTGTCATACCAACATGATACCTACTCACCAAATTGTTTCCTATCAGTGATTCAAAAGAACAGCCTGAAATACCGGGTATATTTTCTCCCCAATTCTTTGAAAATAGATGACTTTAAATGTGAACATTTTATCATTTCACTTTTTCCTTTATCATCTGACAACAATTTAAGAGCAAGTGCAATTTTGAAGCCTAAACTAAATAGCGGAGCCTGGAGCTGCTGTGGCTTCAAAGGCAGCAACGCACAAGAGGCTGAAATAAAAGCATCAGAGGAATTCGGAGCTTAAACTTCTTACCCAGTGCCTTCCTCTCTGGCCTTAATGGTGACCAGGCTCCCAAGAAAGCTGCCAGGAGCCTGAGCAAAAAGCTGCAGTGGTCCAAATTGCCTGTGTGCTTCAGCTGCTGCAGGCATTCTGTGATCTTCCTACACCATTGGCAGCACTTAGGTGCAATTGTGCAACCAGGGATGCAAGGCAGAGCCTTAATTCTGGATTTCATGGCATTTCAAAGTATAAGTCAGAGTTGTAATGGTATTTAAACCTTCCTTATTAGGTGCACAATGAGTGTCTTTCAGCTAGTGTTCTGCAAAATCCTTCCCGGTGGTATGTAAAAGATAGGGGCTGAAAGTCAGAGAGCTGGAGGTTGAATGCTGGGTGTGTGGAAATGGATTGCTGAGCCTGAACTAATGGGAGGAGTAAGGGAGTCTGAAGGAGCACTGTATTAAGATATTGAGGACTAATAAGGGTAGTAGCATGGCACAAAGTATAAAGCAGCATGGCGTGAATACATGGGTTATACAGGATAAATTCACCTTCAATTATTCAGCTCTCCTGCTTGTATTTTTGTTGAGTTTAATTAATAGAGGTTTGTCTGGCACGTATGAAAACAAAGTTCAATCCCAGAGTTTTTAAGGTGTAAGTCCTAGCTACATCAAGCGAAAACAGACAATCTTACACGTAGCATTGTGCTTTTTCTTATTCCAGTTAAATGAGATATCTGGAAGGAGCATCAAACGTTGCAGCTACTGTTTAGTGGTATTTTCCTTTTCTTCTGCCTAATTCCTTTCACACATTTAAAAAGTGTGTGATCGTATAGTAGTGGCTGCAAAGGTTTCCTGAATTAACACCATGGACCCATTTTATATGGAGGGCAGGAGCACATGTTTCAAACAGCTTTGTAATATGCCCTTTGTGAGCTCAAGTCACATCCAGTCGTGACCACTTCAGTGAGCTCCTACATACACAACTCCTATTTGCCATAAGAGTAGCCAATGCATCTATAAAATGGCACGAGCATTTTGGTGCACTGAAATAGGTTCCTCCTTTCCCCTCTCCTTTAGGAATTCAGTTAGTGTTTGGCCAATCCCAAAGAAAAGTGTGTGTTCCTCCCCATGGCAGATGTGTTATTCACTGTGTTGGACAGGTATTTTATCTCTCTTCACAAGAGGCATGACATTTCCTGTAGTTGTAACTAACCCAATTTTTCCACCATGAATTTTTATAATTATAGAACATTATGAATATAATTGAAGTAATAAAAGCAAAGCAAACAGTCTAGATTATATCTCTGCGTTGTATTGGAAGGTTTAAAGTGTGTGGTTTCGCTGCACATCACACTGGATATAGTTTGGAAGTGATCACACACATGGAAGATACCAGGTGAGGGGTGTATACCTTCCCTATGAGCCTACCTCAGACGACTTCCTTAAATAGGGAAATACGCTGTTTTCCACAGATGTCCTACAGAGAAAGGTTTGTAGAGCCCACAGGTATCACCAGTGGGAAACTGGAAGTAAAGAAATAGAAAGGTGTTCAATTGACATATTTCTGATGTAAATGATTTTGCCTTAAATTGTGCAAGGATCAAAGAAAAGCTTTGCAGGATAGATCCTCCTTGGAATGGGTTGGGCTGGAAAAGACCTTAAGATCATCTAGGCCCACCCCCCTGCCATAGGCTGGTGTGCCTCACACTAGTTCAGGTTGATCTTGAACGTTGCCAGGGATGGAGCATCCATCATGGGGATAAGGAGGCAGAGGACTGCAGTGGTGCTGCCTGGCCTCTGTTGACATGCAGTTTGTGATGCATCTGTCCTGTGGAGCAGGAGAGTGCTACTCTGTTTAGTTTTCAGAGGGAGAGCTAAGCCAGGGACAGATACCACGGGACCTATCTGCACACATTAGGGAACTCTGTAAAAGCTGAGGGGTTGAAGCAAGCTGTGTGGAGACCTTGGCTAACACCCCAGACCATTAGACCATACTCACCAGATTTATGTTGCCAAGTCTGTTGCCACTGAAATCTGAAAGCAAACATTAGCAGCCAAGAATATCATGCTAATTAATTGCCTCAGGAGGACAGGATTTCCAAGATCTAATGAAAGATGGAATCCAGCTCCCATATGTCCCATTTGAAGGCCCAAGAAAACATGCCCACATTTTTTACAGAAACAGCGACAAACGTCCAGCTACTTGTTTCTCAGCTGAATAACACTAATCTTCAGCCCCAGAGATGCAAGTGGCTGCTCATCATAGAATCAACCAGGTTGGGAAAGACCTTTAAGCTCATCCAGTCCAACCATTCCCAGCAGTGCCAAGGCCACCGCTAACCCCTGGCACTGAGGCCTCGTCTACCCGGGCTGTGAGTCCCCCCAGCCCTGCCCTGGGCAGCCTGTTCCAGTGCCTGAGCACCCTCTGGGCAAGGAATTGTTCCTCAGCTCCATCTAAACCTCCCCTGGTGCAGCTTGAAGCCATTTCCTCTTGTCCTAGCACCCAGCCTGAAAAGCCAGCCCAGGGTCTGTCGCAGAGGAACTGTTCTGATTCACCATGTTGAAGGCAGCATCAGAACAGGACAACCAAGCACCAGAGCTCCTCTCTGTGCTGCTGCATCAGCCAGTGGACCAGCAGTACCCCACACCTTGCATGCAGCTACCATGTCACTTTGCCAGTTCATTAATTGGGGGTTGGACTAGATGACCTTTGAAGGTCCCTTCCTACCCCAACTATTCTATATGATTCTATGAATCTATTATTAAAATGTTAATTTTAATTAGTATCTTATTAATCTAGTACTAAAAAATTAATTATGCTCTTGAAAAAATACTGGAAAGAAGACAGAAGCATCAATATCAATGCAGGACGTGCCAGCACTGCCTTGCTATGCTATAGGCTTGGTTTTGCTTGAGCTTGATATTCCCGTAGATGGGATGTTCATGCCAGAAGGACACTTGGCTGCTGGAGAGGGACGCTTCATCGGGGACTGGAGTGATAGGACAAGGGGTGATGGGTTCAAACCGGAACAGGGGAAGTTCAGGTTGGATCTAAGGCAGAAGCTGTTCCCTGGGAGGGTGCTGAGGCGCTGGCACAGGGTGCCCAGAGAAGCTGTGGCTGCCCCATCCCTGGCAGTGTTCAAGGCCAGGTTGGACACAGGGGCTTGGAGCAACCTGCTCTAGTGGAAGGTGTCCCTGCCCGTGGCAGGGGGTTGAAACTGGATGATCTTAAGGTCCCTTCCAAACCAACCCATTCTAGAATTCTAGGGTGGCCTCTCTGTGGATTATAGCCCTGTTCTGAATGGGGATGTCCTGTCTCCATGTGGCTCTAAGGCATATGGACTTGTTCAGCTTGTGTAAATTCATACTGTTTCTCATATTCATTATCCAAAGGATGTGTCTGTTGCCAAGCTGGTTCTCACCTGCACACATGAGGAAACCTTGTCCTGTGTAAAGACCAGTATGCTGCTCTGCAGGTGCTGTGGCTGTACCCACCACCTGCCATGTTCAGGGAGAGGTAGGTGCCAGTCTCCACGCACAGGAAGGTGGTCCAGCTCTGCTGATGTGAGGGTTTGATGCAATTCCCAGTTCTGTTTGGGTAAAATTAACTATTGGGCTGTTGCTGTGCACAATTCTTTGTTGTACCATAGAACCAACCAGGTTGGGAAAGACCTTTAAAGATCACCAAGTCCAACCGTTCCCAGCACTGCCAAGGCCACCACTAACCCATGGGACTGGGGCCTCGTCTACCCACCAGATCTTACCCTGCAGGGTGAATGTATTTCATGTGTCACAGCAACAGCCTCAGCCCACTGTTCTTGCCCAGAGGATGGTAGGGAGCATCCTGGTGGCCAGCAGAACAGAGGAGAAGCTCCATGCAAACAGGGAAGCAGCAGGATCGTGGCAGACCCTAGTGCGTAACCCAGGTCTTCTGAGCATCCCCTTATCCACCCAACCATCACTAGTATGTGTTAAATTGTCAATTTTTGGAAACACCCCAAGTTTTCGTCTTCCTCTTTCATCTTTTCAACATCATCCACGTGAAATTGCTCATCTAAAACCAGTATCTTGACACCTTGTTTAGTGAAAATGGGCACAGGGAGAGCAGGTACAAATTGCATGGAGCAGTTTTACCTTAAATAATGAAGAAAACCTATTTTGTTCTGTCGACCCTGAGATTGAAGAGCAGAAAATACACTCATAGGAAGGTGAAGGTAAGTAATTGTAACACATCAGCTCTTGTGTATTTCCTCGAGAGCTCTCACGTTCGTCCAGAAGAGTGACATTTCTGAACTTCAATAACTTCCACACAGGAAGACACATCATTTTGACATGTCTCAGTAAATCATTTAACACCATAAGGGCTGCCATCGTGCAGCCTCTGGGATAGACTCACGCACAGGGTAGTTTTGTGCAGCTGGGCTTCAATTTCACTCTAGATTTTAGGTGACATAAAGCTCAAAAGGAGCTCCTGATGCTCCTCTCCCAGAGATGAGATCAGCACTTATGAGAACATGTTTTGATGAGACAGCTGAGAAAATGGAAGTGATTATTATTATGGAAGGACCAAGGTGATAAGTACCATGTTGTGTATGAACAACTGTCAGTCAGACAAGCCAACAAAGGTCATAATCCATTATATTAATGCCATAAACGTTATCACACACTGACATCATGATGGTCAACTGGGATTCTTGCAGTTGTTTCTTTATTAAGTGCTGCTCTTAAACTTCTCTGTGTCCTGGTCAGACAAGCTTAGTTTTCATTTTCCTCTCAACATAAAGGACTTGCAGCACTTTCCTCACAGGTTTTTGGACAGCCACAGCATTTTAAGGGTCTTTTCAGCTAAAGTAACTGTTGCCATCACATCTGCATCACTAGGGCATCTCCAAGCCTCTTGCCCACATGCTGGGGCTGCTCCAGCTGAGGATGAGGGGAGCAGGATGGCAGAGATAGGAGCTGCAGTGGTGGCTGCTGCCTGCACCAAGCCAGACTGTTCCTGTTGCAAATCACACCCTTGACATTCTTCTTGTTGTTTTGGTTTTCTCTATATCAAATATGAACCAGGGTGATTCTCGGGAGTTTATGGCAGTGGAATGAGTGTAAATTGTGCGTCTTCTGTGTTGCTGAGCATTTTCACACCCAGGGAGAGCAGGCAACTCACCAGTTCATGGCTCCTCCGAATTCATCCCAGGTGAAAGGGGTATCCCCAGGGATGGAGAAAGGAGAGTGCTCTCTAATGAGTGCTTGCCAGCACCAGGTGGTCCTGCATCTATTGCTGACCGGTTAAGAGCCAGGAGTAAATTGTTGTCACGTTGTGTAAATACATGACTGCTTTAGAGCATGAAGTGTCTGAAGTATTTTGAAGGGGGTTACAAGGGTTCTGGAGAGGGGCTTTTCATTGGGGACTGTAGTTATAGAACAAGAGTTGATGGGTTCAAACTGAAAACAGGGGAAGTTCAGGTTGGATCTAAGGCAGAAGCTGTTCCCTGTGAGGGTGCTGAGGCGCTGGCACAGGGTGCCCAGAGAAGCTGTGGCTGCCCCATCCCTGGCAGTGTTCAAGGCCAGGT
>NW_009942836.1:20345-24346 GCF_000696875.1 Nestor notabilis | reverse complement strand
TGAGGGTGTGGAGCAACCTGCTTGAGTGTGAGGTATCCCTGCCTGTGGCAGGGGTTGGAACTGGATGAGCTTTAAGGTCCTTTCCAACCCAAACCAGTCTGGGATTGTATGAAATCTGTTCCCAAAACAGGCTCCCAAGCGAGGCCAAGGGAGGTGACCTCTGAGCTCATCCAAAACCAAAGCCTCATGTCCACACTCGCTAACTTTACAGATTCTGCAAAGGGGTGGTATCACCTTGAAATGTGGGTGCATTGGAGGTGACACAACTGCCCTGTGAGCACTGGACACTTGGTTTCCAGCTTTTGGGGAATGTTACGGTAAACTTCAGAAATGAAGAGAAATTTGAGGTGAGTTTTCCCGTCCTTTGCAGAGTCCAAAGAGAAAAGCAGGGTAAGTACTGCTGGGAAGTGCCACACTCTATGTATTGAGCTCATCGGACAGGAGATACGGGTTTATGTCAGGCTTAAACCTCAGCATTTCCAGCAGACTCCTGCTGATGTACGGGTGCGATAGCATTGACGCAGGCAGGAGACAGCCACCAGTGAGTCACTGCAGAGTCTCCTCCAGAAGCTGGCTGTCTACAGCAGACATCCCACTGCACTGCTCATCTCGTCTGCCTTGTAAAAGTCACCAGCCTGGTCTAGCTTGTAAGGTCTACAAAGAAACCATGTTTGTGCCGTGCAGGTAGATGTTCAAAGTGAAACCAATACGGGCTAACTTGAATTGGAGAAGATAACTGCAAATCATCACTTCCAATGAGAGCAGAATGCCTGGAACCACAGGCAGGAAAATACACTTACAGAGTATGAAATTATCTTGGGATAATAGTGGAATGCTTTGTGCTGCTGCACTGTGTGTTCTGATAGCTGAGGAAATAATACTATGGTGGAAAAGGCTCAGAATTTCAAAGAGAAGAGCTTTTATAGCAGAGTGCTTTCACAGGGGAGACAGGAGAGACTGGCTTCTCTGTATGAGTTAGGGGGAATACTAAAACCCAAACCAAATAAACAGAAAAAGTAGTTATTTTTTATGATTCAGACCTGCATAGAGTGGCACCCTATGATAAACCAAACCTTTAGCCAATTTCTCTAGCTTATAACATAACCTGCAAAGCCCTTCCTTGTTCGTATGAGGTTACTTCTCTCTGTGATTGCAGCAATCCTCTTGACCACATGTGGTCTCAGAACTGGCAGCAAGAAATCAAGCAGCTGGACCAGTCTGCATGTTATCCTGAAGTTTTCAAGCATGTGTTTTAGAGAAAACAGAGCACCCTTTGAAATTTGGGAACGAAAGCTATATGCCATAGTGCTTGTTTATGATGTCTGTAAAGTGTATGACACCCAAAGTGCTTTTAGGATGCTCCAAGGTATATCAAAGAGCATTAGCTTCAGCACAGCTGGAAACGTCCCCAGATTCACTTCTGAATACATGTTTCTTGTATCCTACTACAGTTAACACAGGCTTGGTCATTGTGAATAATCCACAGAGTAAGCTTATTAGGTGAGATTTAGCATCTACATTTTTCTGCTCACATCTGCTTGCCTGACATATGTAATCTGCCAGGATGTCACAGTTTACATCCTATTTTCGTTGGAGGATAATGAAACTTGATGGGTGTCTTCATCTCCTTCTCCATCCCTCTAAGAACCGTTTTTGCTTGTCAGCTCCTCCCCACCAGCACTCTGTGGTGTGATCCTTAGCCAGGCCCTTTATTAAAGGGGAGTGCACGCAAGGCTTACAGGCAACCACACCATTTATCACTGTGCAAAACGGGTGCAGAAAGTGTTACTTCAAAGGCAGCCAGAAAAGTGATGAAGTAATTTCCTCACCTGAATGTTGTGGGCTTCCTTCTCTCTGCTGCAAACACAAGAGAGACACCAGACACGGAGCCCTGGTGTATCGCTCTTTGAGCAGCAATCAGTCAGCAGGAGCTTTCTGAAGACTTTTGTTTCCTTTTAGTTCTTACAAAACTGAGCTGGAGGCGCTTTGGGAATTTTAGATCAGCTCAGTCCGAGAGGTAAATTAAAATCAGGGAAAATCAGACCATTTCTAATGAGATGGTTATTACACTGGCTAATGATGATTATTGGTTCTGCTTAATAAAACTGTCAGCCAATGCAAAATATATATTAAGTGGAATTACACGACATTATGTTTCTATCAACGCAGAAATTCAGTGCATTGCTTTCCACAAACCATGGGCATAACGCAATGTTAGACAGCGCTTCCTTTTCCAAATAGGATGAAACGTGGAGCTTTCAAAACCAGCCTTTAAAAGCCCTGATTTAAAGCCCATTAAATCTAATGTGGGGAAGATTCACGCTGGCTTCTGTGCCATGTAGATCAGGACATCACTGAAACAAGCAGCATTCTCTCCTGTTCTCGGTGCTAAATATCTACATAATACTACTGTGGTGACTATTTGACAGTATTATTAGCCTGCTAAAGAAAAAACCTCATAGATCACACATTCCCAGCCCCCTTGTCTCACCAAGCTCATTGCTTGCTCATTCACCTGCTCTTGTGTTCTGGTTTACCTGGCAAACTAGGAGATGGGCTCATCGGGTGTACTACACTTTATTTCCAAGGTGAAAACAGTGAGGAAGAACTATCTGCTAGCTAAAAATGAGATGCTGCTGTACAAAACTCGGCACTGGAGGCACAAGGGCTTAGAGGTGAGGCAGCTCCCCAGGAGCCAGGTTGGACAGGGCCTTGGGCAACATGGTCTAGTGGAAGGTGTCCATGCCTGGGGCAGGGGGTTGGAATTGGATGATCTTAAGGACCCAAACCATTCTATGACCCTGCTGGCTCTCCAGAGACTGGGAAGTCAGGATGCTCAGCATTTTCTTGTTTAAAAGCAGGACATAACATCAAACCTTGCCTTGAGCAAGGTCTGCTGTGCTGAGGAATGAGAGCCAGCCCTCTGGGAGGGTGGCTGCCTTCCTCTGCATCTGGGCCCCATATAGCAGTAAACTGCCAAAGGGGGAGGAAGAAAGAAGGGGGGAAGCTAAGAGCACGTTGCTGAAACCAGACATTCTCTGCGTAGGGTTTCATCTAATAGGATATGTTTTTGTGGAATATGTTGATACAAACTAAGCAACGTTTGCCTTGCAGAAATGGTGCTTCCTGCAGCCACAGGAGCAGTGTATTTTAGACATTCTGAGGGATTAAACGAGCATAACAACTGCATGACTAGTTATGCCCCTATGCCATCTGATGCAGTGAATTGGGGCATGGAGGTGAGCGAGACTTAGTGGTGCACACTGCAACCCGGAGCAGCACAGATTTCCCTCTATAATACTATTTCTTTGAGGAAATGAATGCTTATTACAAAAAGCAATGCATTATCTTGAACGAGGGTGATAACGTGGTTAATAAGTCACAACACATGTGATTATAAGGTTTATATCATGCTTTGAAACACTTACTAACTGACACGATTTCTCGTTTTATGAAGCCCATTTTGTCGAGTTCCATAAACAAGGTTCAACAGTCACAATTTCATTAGCATTATATTGTTGCCATGGAAATGTGGTACCAATTCAATTGATGGGCTTTTCATCCTGGGCTTATTATAGAATTGCTCTTCCTGTCAAAGATACATCTATATGGAAACAGCAAACAGACCTTATCATCTGAATATCAGCACCAAATTTCATCGTATGCTAATTTGGATGGGAACGGAGCATGTTATTGGCATCGGATCCAGAACCCATCAGAAACACGATGGAAGTTACTAAACATCACACATGGCAAAGTCACACTCTAAAATTAGGAAAATTACTTGCATTGTTTGCTGCAGTATCTGAATTTGTGCTCGCAAAAAGCACTTGGCTCTGCCGTGCTCACTCTCTGTGATGCTGGCGGGGGGGCACAGTGCTGCAGGTGGTAATGTTAAAGGGGGGAAAAAAGCAGTTCCAAATGCTAAGGGGTAAAACGTGAGCTGAAGGGATGTTGGTCTTCCTCCTGTTTGCACGTTCTTCAGCATGTTTTGGGGGGGG
>NW_009942836.1:0-20314 GCF_000696875.1 Nestor notabilis | reverse complement strand
CTTTTTGTTTGTTTTTGTGGGTTGGGTTGGGGGGGGGGGGGGAATTGCTGTTAAATGCAACACTTTGGATTCCTGGTCTGTAGAATGGGGATAATGACCCCCTTCCCCCCGCCCGGTGTAAGCCCGATAACAAGTGATAGCAGGAACTGCTAGAACATTGTTATTAAGTGAAGCAGCAATGGCTTTGCCAGCTCCAGGAAAATACACTGCACATAGCTACAGTTTGAGAGACGTCCCTGCGAGAACGTGGACTCACCCAGGGAAACACAGGGGAGTTGGCAAGAAAGAGCAGGCAGCAGAACATGTGTGCTTAGGAAGCAAAGATACACCATTACAGAGCCATGCCCGTTTGTAGGGGGGTTAAAAATAAGGACTATTGTAGGCTATGGGACAAGTGTCTGGAGCTATCTGAGCAAGAGAGCAGCAATACAATACAAGGCAACAGCGGGGTGCCTTGTTTATTGCATGTTGAAACATTTCCTTGTATATTTTCACTGGGTTTTGATGATTGTTTCCTATTTAGATAGGAAATATCTTTTTCCATCCTGACACATAATGTTCAGTCTATCATTTCTTAGCTTAATCATGGTGCGTCCTTTGCAGCCGCGAAGGTAAATTACAGGCAGGATAGTATTCCATATAATCAAAGATGTGCTCCATTTTACATGATAAGTTTAGTCTGATTTAAAAGGCAGCATCTTCTCCAGCTGAGAAGGAAAGAGAAACCTTCACTTGCAGCTAAGAGCACCTCAGAGGAGAGGCTTCTCCTCCATTAGGATCCTATCGTTCATACAGGAATATGACCGTTCTTACTACTATTATCTCCTTCCTTACTTTCACCCTGATGGAGCCACAGGACCCAGCTGAGACTGGCACCTACTTGTGCTAAGCACAGAGAGCCACACTTCCTTCTTTAGACAAATCATAAGCTTTGGAGGCATGAGAAAGACCAGAGAGGAAAGAAAATAGGGAGGTGGTGAGAGACAGCTCAAATCCCCGACTAAGGGTCAAGGTGGCAGAAGCAGAGCATGTCTCCAGCCTGGAGTCCCTCCATCGGGCTGCTGCCCCACTGGGGTGAACGGGCTATTTGGAGCTATCTTCCCCCAAATCCGGAGGATTCAGACCCTCGCCATACACAGAACCACACGGAAATCAGCTTTTCCCCCCTCATTTCAATGCCTGCACCTATGTTGCTGAGCAGGGGCAGCCTGAGGCAAAGCTCGAAGTGAGCCGTGCAGCCCACCCGTATTACCTATTAAAACACCTTCAGGCTGGCTTCAGGGCAACCCTGTTAATCCTCCCAGGGACAAAGGCTCAGGAATACCCTGTGTTTCCGAGCATGTTCAAGGGCAGCAGGGTCAGGGTACCTGCCAGAGGAATATTAATGGGTTTCCACAGCACATCCGAGGCAACAGGGATCAGCCTTTCAGTGGCAGGGACTTCCAAACACAAGCCTGAACAGATGGAGAGAGGAGGGGGGGAGAGTGAGATTTTGGTCACGGGAGCAAAAAGTCGGTTTGCACCAGGATTTGAAGGCTTTGATCACAAGAAATACAATGTCTTAGATGAGGAAAGCCTTGCCTTGGAGTTTTCCTTGCTTTCTCCCTCTCTCTTAAAAACCTCTATAATGTAAAACTGTTAAACCGGGGGAGGAGACGTTCATCTTCTGATCAGTAAATACTTCCTTTTGCTGTGTGGTGCCTGCTGACTTTACTGCTGCTGCAGCCTTCTAAAACGCTTCCAGGAAATCTCATTAGAGTTTAACTTTATTTTCTTTTATTATTAAGGAATCGGAGGAGAGTTTCTAATAATCTCGATTTAACTTTTTAATAAAACCTGCAAATAATGTGCGTGCATGGATTTGATCTCATATCCATGGCTGATAAAACCCCTGATCTGTAGTCAAATTCATTAGCCAGGGCTCTGTTGTCATCATATTGATGACTATAAAAGCTGGCAGCTTTAAAATGGCAATATTAGAGCAAGGCTGTATTTTTGTTTTCTAATGGGTTTGTGCTTTGCATTCAGTATGGGTGAAGATTAAGATTTTGCATACAGAAGTAATATCTGTTCTGATGGGATTGTCCACAATGAATTGAGTGGGACATTTGCTTAATTAAAAGTATTAATCTTAGATGATTTAAGAACTCTGTCCTACTATGGAACTGACGATGTAAATGAGTTTCCTGTAACCAGTTCACTACTGAGGACTCTCCTTAGGGCTAAACAGAGGAAGAAAAAAGGTAAGAGGAGAGTGAGCAGGGCAGGGGGCAGGAGAGCAGAGCTGCTGTGGCTGGGGAATTTGGGCAGAGAGTGGGGAGCAGAGCCAAGGCAAAGGGCAGAGATGTAGGAGCTGCTCTGACCTGCTCGCCTGGGTGGTTTTAGGCATCTGTTTATAACAACGTACCTTTAAGGGAGAGCCCTAACTGGTGGGGTGTTTCAACCTATCTCAATGTTACAGCCTAAGTCTCCTGGACTAGCCCATCTTCCTTCCTCACCATGCCAAATGACCCATGGAATGCTGTAGATCTTCGGTCCGTGGGGGCAACCGAACATCGGCAACTTCTGGGAATGCTGCTGCAAGGTAGGGCCACATCTAACTCCTTCACACAATCTCCTCAGCTCAGGTGTGCTGCTCGCACCAAAAACCTCCTGATTCCCACTGTAGAGACCTACTTGTGTGCTTCTCGGAACACCCTCCTGCCTGGAACAACCAGCCCTTCCGCCAGCCAGACACACAAAACACCCAATAACTACTTTTGGCTGAGGCTGTTGGATGAAATCTTCATAGGTAGAGCCAAGAGGACAGTCAAGAAATACTTCTCTTCTTCATGCCACGACTTGTTTTCTCATTATTTCTTCTTGTCTCCCTTTTACACTCCAGACGTTTTTGCTTTCTTCCTACTTAAGCTAATAGGATGAAATACTGTGCCCTATTCCAGTCATTTAAGTAATTCTTATGATGAGTATTCAAATAGCAAGTGGCATTTATTGATATACATGTTACATTTCTGAAACACCAGAAAAATATTACCTGGCCCATTTTCTACTACCATTGGCTTAGATGATGTTTTAGGAGCAGGAACCACCCTACAAAGGGCTGGGCACATGCAGAGGATGGGAGTGTCAGTGAAGTGCATGCTCATGAACCTGGTGTTGATCTGTCCATGTGATTTTCCAGGTGAGCCTCGCACCCTGCCTGTGCTCTGTGCTCCCAGATGTTTGGTGCCGTGGTGGCAGAAGGAGAAACATCTGGAGTTCTGCTGCTCCCATGGGACACCCAGCTACCAGACCCCGACCCAATGAGACTGCTTCTGGCTTCTTCTGGTGGAGATGCTGCTGGGGCTGGCTTTGCCCTGCTTGCTGCTGTCTGCTTGTCTTATTCTTCTGAGTTATACCCCAGCCCGCTCCTGTCGTGTTGTGCGTCTGCCTCTGGGCTGTGCTGGGTTTCAATTATCCCCACGTAGAGCTGCTGTGTGAAGCAGCGTGCAGGGCTCGAGCAGGCTGAACGCAGCCGAAATACACTTCAATAAAAAGTACTGCTATAATACCAGGAGGCTGATAGGAAGCACAAGGCAGCAGTGTCATATCCTGTGGCTTTTATGGTGGTAGATGTAGATTTCAGCCATTAGAGTCTAGCGATGCAACAAATAACAACCAGAGGAAACGGATCTGGGTGTCTTCAGTTGTGAATAACTGATAGACTTTTGTCAGTAAATGGGGGACATGGTAAATGCCACAAGACAGACTTTTGAGATACCTACACTCATAATCAGGCACATAATATGTGGTGGCGTCTATGCGTAGCTTAAAGAAGTTCCCTGTGGTTGGGACTACATGATCTTCAAAGTCCTTTCCAACCCCAACCAGTCTGTGATTCTACTCACAATATGTTTAAAGCATATGTCAAGAGAGCTCTGACCTTAGAGAACCAATGAATGGTTCCATTGGCAACTCCAAATTCAGGCACAGAAATAAAGAGCAAGCGTAGGTCTCGACGCCTGTGTGTGTACAAGCAGTAAAACCTCCCCCAAATCAGGTATCATGATTTCTAGGTGGGGGTAAAATGCTATGCCAAAAGAGGGACAAATAAGCATAAAATACACTAATGCAAAATGTGCCTGTTATTAACCTCTAGAAGAGCTCAACAGCTTGAATTGTAGAATGTGGTACGTAGACAAATGTAAAGAGAGCAACACATTAAGTGTGTTTTTCTCCAGAGCAAAATGAAATAGGCATACGGTGCAAATTACAATATTTAGTACTTTCAGGGCAAATTCTAGTTGAGGATCACGAAGTAATTTGAAAGTATTAATGAATTAGCCTCACAGCTAGCTTTCAGGTAGATAATAATTATAATTATTACTATAAATATATATTATTATTATCATTCTTCCTCCGAAGAAATGAAAATTGAGGCCTAGAGGATTTATATATTTGTCCAAAGTCTGTGTTTTATTCCTGTAACCATCCTCCTCTAGAACTGTTATATATCAAGTTTATTATTTTCCAAATACTGCATGAGATACACGATGCGGTTTACGAGCTCTAAACCCCAACCAGCTGAGCTCCCTTACAAACCAGTGCCTGCGAACATCTCCATTTGCATTTGAATTCTCAAGCAGCAACAATCCTGCTTAAACAAAAAAAAAAAAGAACTATAAAGAAAAAAGGAATCATGAAAATCAGTAGAAAATCTGTCAAGGCCCCATCTGTGAGTGGGTATCAGAATAGCGCTGAGAAGCTCTGAGGAACAAAGTTCATTCCAAGTCTAACGCATAGTGCTTGCTGGTCGATGAAATGAATTCAAGCAGGGTGAAATGAGGGCACATACCATGAAAAAGTGTGTTCCCCCACTGAGGAGTGAAGGAAAGCAGCAGTTCTGCTGCCTGTGTGGTCTTGGTGCATGTCGCCGTGCTTACATACTAAAAGTCTTACAGAGAAAAATGCTCAGTGTGCTCACGTCTCCTTTTGATAGCCACGCTTCTTTGGGAAGCATCAGGGAATGAGTGATCTCTGGTCCTGACAAGACGAGGACTTGGATTATGTATGCTCGTTGCAAAAACCAAGCTTTCACAGCCAGCTACCTGAAGTAGTATGGAAACAAAACCAGAGGGTTTCCACGCTGGCCTTGAAAATGCCCACACAAACACATTTGTTTCCCTCCGAATGGGAATATACAAAGCTTAGGGACACTTATTCATAGGCTATTTGTGTATCTCCTCTCAGGATCTGAATTCCTAAGAGCCTTGGCCTTAGCTTTTTGCTCTTACACATGCAGTATTTGGAACTAAGGACAGGAAACAGGGGAACCACAGAGTTAACGCCATTCTAATGCACCAGATTATTTTCCTTTCCCTTTTTCCTAACCATTAGAGTATGCAAATGTTCCGTTAACTGGTCCTCATGTTTTCCCTTTATTGAATTGCTTTCACGATGGCAAATAAATATTCATAAAGAAGTGCGGACAATAAATCATTTCAAATAGTTCAAAGCCATTTTCTTCCTAGACTGCATATATATTCAGCTGTGACTCGCCTTTAATATTTCATTCAAAAAGAGAGACTTGTAGAAGGACAATACAGATAATGTGTCAAGTAGTAATTAAAACAGGGGGTAACGATTAAAACCATTTTGATCCGCATTGTACTCTGTCAAATTCATCATCTCCTGTGTTTGTGAGGATGACTTTCGACTTCCTTTATACAGAAGCTCAAAATAAACTTCTTTTTGAAGACACTGCACAGAACAAAAGAGTTTCAGCCCTGAGCTTGTGGGGTCCAGAGCCCTTCCCAACTCTGGATTCAGGTATCTCATCATTACCATCCCAGTAAGACAAACTCAGCCAGCCACTGTCTCGGCTGCTAATATTGTGCCTTCTCCGGGAAGTAGATCCAGATGCAGGGCAGAAGACAAGCAAGGGCCACCCTGATGCGTACGGGTACACGTAACCTGTCTCACCATTCAGATTTAAGCTCAGAGCTCCAAAAGAAATTCAATTTAAAGATCTGGTTAGCTTATACACTTGGGGATCTTGGTTCAAATCCAAGTAACAATGGTGTTCTTTGTCTCATTATATGCATTTTGGCTACTAATACACATATTTGGCCCAAACTCTATCTTTCCTGATTTGTTGCTAAGCCTTTCGGCCCTGATTCAACAGAGCACTTACATACAGAGTTAAATAAATTGCTTTAGGAAAGCATTCTTCTTTGTGTTTAATCTTGGGCAGACATTCAACTTTGAAATCAATGGGACTTACGAACAGCCCTGACCTTGGGGTCTAAATGGTTGCTGAATCAGTGCATTGACAGAAACATACTGGAAAAGATAATATCCATGTCTAATCAGAATTATAGTCTCTACTTTCATGGGAAATTGCCCATAGATAACACATTATTCTGCTCAAGAAATCCATTTTATGGCATTTATTAGAAAGCCTTAATTCACGTTTTCTGTTTATGCCAAAGATACCAGATGAACAGTGTCATTTTTTGGGAGTGTATCTGTAATATTCTTTAAATGAAGAAATAAAATATAGGAAAAGTGCTGGCACAAGGGGCCATTCCTAATTATTTACTGAGGCTTTCTCAGTTGCCTACCACATGGCAATCCTTTGGAGGAACAGGCACGTGGAAGGCGAGGCAGAGCGGTTGGTTCTGAAATCCCAGGGACTTGAAGACTATGAAAGACCATGTTATGCAGCATCTAGACATGAAATTCCCCCCAAAGAACAACTTTTCTAAGGCTGTCTGCCCAATCTACACGTGGAATTTTTAGTGGTCGTGGCTTTGTTACGCAGTGAAAGCAGCAAGAGTGAAGAAAAAGCAGATGCTTCAGGTGTCGCAGTGTGCAGGTTACACAAGTGCAGCTATGGCCAAGTCTATCAGATTAGGAAACTGTTTGTAGAATGATTACTGCTACGTTGCACGAAATGAACTAGTCGTGCTGTTCTTCAAAATGTTTCACACTTAGGTCTTCTTTATTCCATTACAAAGGTGGCAAACGGGGACTCTTAGATGTTGTTTATAGAGTTGAAACACAGAAATGCCACGAAGGGGAAGCAAATTATGATGGATCCTATCACATAATCTAATTCAATGAATGACTCTGAAGATCATAGGAAGATGCAGGAAGAACCAGGGGATGCTACCTCCCTGTACAACCACAGAGGGATACTGTAGTCCACATTATTCCACTGGGTTCTGGGGGCAGAGTTGGGGAAGAGCACATAAAGAACAGCTGTAGAGCATTCACTTGGCTCACAGTGGGGGAAACTCCCACAGTCCCCTGGATCTATCCTCACGCTGCCTACACTTGCTTTAAAGGTGATGAGTCAGGGATGTGCAGCTGCTTTATTGTACACTCCGTGCACGAAAGCTCCGTGTTGCCTGCAAGCCTCTGAACCAAGGTCCCTTAGATCAAAGGACAGACTGCAAGAGGAAAGCACAGAGGGTCTTATCCTCCTGTATAACTCTCAAATTACCCCCCAAAAAGGCAAAAGCTGAAGTTCCATCTTCTGCCGCATCATCCACTCCACCCCAAGGCAGGGAGAGGTCGGAGCAGATCTGCATTCTGAAACAGTTGCTGCTTCTGATAAGCTTTTGCCATAGATGATCATGAACTGGAGCTAAATTTGCTTCAGTTAAAATCACCTGCTCTCAATGAAAGCAATTAGTGTCTAGCAGGGGCAAAAAGCTTATAGAGCTCAATGGGAGCAGGAAGAGCTCCTTGCTCAATCAGAAGCTTTTTCCAAAGTGAGAAGTTATTAGAAAGAATAATGGATCCATGCTACAATGTTAGAATGTCCTTAACCAGTTCTTTAGTCTCTGCTGGAATCTTACTGATTTAAGGACCCTCATTCTAGAGGTGAGTTTTGCAACTGTTTTAAGGAGGCTGGGATTTAACTTTTTTCAACTTTCCTAATACCTTTGGTTAGAGCACAGTAACGACGCATGAGAATGCATGATCCCTATGGTGCATGTAACATAGAGGCCATAAGAAAGAAATATTTCCCTTCTTGCTCACTAGTACTTGCACTGTTACGTTTTTTAAGGAACTAGAAAGAAGTCACCTGCTCTTTTCTTGTACCAAACAGCATCCCTGGATGCCTATGCCCATTTGTTATAGTTAGTCTCCTTTTTAACTATGAAGATGATGGTTTGTACCTGAAAGTCCCGTTGATGAATCTGGCTTTTGGCTTTATTTGCTGGTTTTGCCTGCCAATATTGGGCCAAAGTTTTAATCAGTGTTGATTTGCACTGATTTTGCTAGAGACAGGCTGACTTTTGACTCCTGAGCTGCTGGATGCTTAACTTTGTATTCTAATCATTTCAGCTTTCTTCTTTACCCTTCTTTTAATAAAGAAAAGATCAGTTCCTTCTTTTCAGAACATGTAATAGTAAGAACCATCTTAAGGTATTCCAATCACAAGGAAGAAAGTCCTATAGACGCTCAAATTTCCATGTTTTTAACAACAGTTTAGCATGCATTGTAATTCCTTGTGGAGTAAAAGAGGCCTGTGGTATGTTACACTATGTTATCTTCACATCCTGGTGCAGCACTCAAGCTAATGTGAGGTGAAATGTAACATAACGTGATTTGGAAGAAATACTTCTTAATGCTCCCCCACAGAGATGGGGAAAGAAAAAATATATCCCTTATTAAAAATATTTCCCTTTTTCCGTATTTACCTGGAAACTGTGAAACAACTGAAGAGAGAACACAGTGGAAAGGACCACGATGCATCCTGCATTGCTGTGAGAGTGATTTCATTAATTCACTGCAGTAATTTCAAAGCATCTTTATCAAAAGGATGTTTGGTTGTGATTTTTTCCTCTTTTTCCTCCTCTTTTCCAGTGCTCTGGCTTTCCTCCAAGCAGGAGAATAATTCCAACTCATAGCAGATGTAGACTGTCCCCTAAGACTCAGGATCAATCAGACAGAAGGTGACTCTTCTCCTTAGCATCTTAAGATTGACTTTGGTTTCAAAGTCAGCTTTGTGTCCTGCAGACCCATTATTTACTAAAATAAATGCTACAAAAGCAGCCACAGTCTGCTTAAAAGTGAACAAAACTTGATTGAGTTTATACTCAAAAGTAAACTGTTCATCACAGAGGAATAAAGGAAAAAGAGGCTCCTGATTCTGTGGCAGAGTTAAAAGCAAAAGCTGCACATGGTAAAAAGGGCAAGGGAGAAGAAAGGATGAAGAACAGGTGGCAGAAGGGAGACAAGGGGAATGGGTAACAAAACAAGGGGAGAAGTGTATTGCAGGAAGAAGCTTAGACCAAAGCAGCACGTGCAGCCCCAGCAGTATGTTTGTGGCGCTTCAAAAAAGGTCTGACTAACTTTCCGAGATAGTAAAAGCAGAGTGGAAAGAGAAAGAGGAGGCGTGACAGCCTGTAGCAAAGAGTTGGAAGAGAGTTGAGAAGAAAAGCATAAGGCACACTCTGGTTATTTATACATTCTCCCACACTTCTCTCTTTGCAAAACATCCTACGGTTCAAGTTAGTGGGGAGGTATGAAGAGCACAAGTAGATGTAATGGCTTAATGTTGCTGATGTAGCCTGTGACTAAATAGTTTGATTTAGGATATCGATGTTCTGAACAGGAGGTTCAATTCATTTGTAAAACCATAAAGGTGAAAAAAACCCTAAACCCTCCTGTGGAGTGTACATTGATCATAGCAGTGATATCTGTATTGTAGGAACTTAGATGCTCAGCTCTTCAAGTAGGAATCAAGATGTTCTAAAAGTAAAAGTTGGCCCAAACAGGCTTGTACTTTGAGTACTTCACTTTTCTATCTGATATCACTATTTTATGGAAGAACTGCAAATCCTTGAAGTTTAGATATGATGAACTTCAGATACACATTGGGATGAAACTACACTTACTGTTCTATATATGATCAAAACAAGGAAACAGATTGAATTGATTCTGTCTTCAGGGAAGTTACCAGTAACAGAAATGGGTCCAGAGTCTCTTTATGACTTTGCAGCAGGTTTAAAGGTCTCTTTTTAGGGAAACTATGTGATAAGAGTTAGCTTCAGCTGCGTGTACAGCTTCCTCTGCTCCTGAGCAGGCTTCTGCCAGCACCTTGGGCTTGCTGGTCACAGCCCTGGGTGCATAGGCTTTCTGGCAAAGTGTTGTAAGGAGCATGTGTTGCTATTACGTGTATTGAAATTCTTGGCTAAAACTGTACTTTGGGTTGTAAACTCCGCTGTAGTTGCTCTGAAGTTAGACATGCACCCTTCTTTCTGTTTCAGTGGTTACTTAACAGGAACCATTTGTGATATAGCAGTGGCTGCTCTTGGTGATGTTTTGAACTCCTTTCATACACCACTTCTAAACGTTCCTGACTGCTTGTTTAGTCAAAGGCTATCTAGAGTGATCCAAAGGATGGCTCAAATCATCTTAATGCAAAGGGGCATCTTGGTGGGCTCATGCCATATGCAACAGCTTTCCTATCTGAGAAGAAACTATTTGCCCCTTCATCTGGGGTGCCTAAAAACTTCATTGGGAGACACAAAGGCTTTGCTGCAGCTAAATGTAGGTGACTGGGCAAAATGAACCCCTCAAAGTGCCATCAATGAATACTTTGATTTATGCACATGCACTGTGTTTTGCAAACAACAGATTATCACAAATAATGAATGACTTTCAGTAAACCGAACACCAAATAATGATGTTGGAGACAAAGAATTTTTTGATGGAGATAAATTGGGTACTTTCTAAACTAGATGTATTCAAACTGGAGAATGCAAAGCACATGCTGCTGTCCTGAAAGAAGTTGCAGAAGAAGCTTTAATCTTCATTTCCCTGATGCCAAGCTTGTGTATAAATATCCTACTTTGCCTCATAGAATGGTTTGGGTTGGAAAGGACCTTAAGATCACCCAGTTCCAACCCCTGCCACGGGCAGGGACACCTCACACTAGAGCAGGTTGCTCCAAGCCCCTGTGTCCAACCTGGCCTTGAACACTGCCAGGGATGGGGCAGCCACAGCTTCTCTGGGCACCCTGTGCCAGCGCCTCAGCACCCTCCCAGGGAAGAGCTTCTGCCTTAGATCTAACCTGAACTTCCCCTGTTCCAGTTTGAACCCATCGCCCCTTGTCCTATTGCTCCAGTCCCTGATGAAGGTCCCTCTCCAGCACCCTTGTAGCCCCTTTCAGACACTGGAAGGCTGCTATGATGAATGCTCCTTTGCTGCTACAGAGGAGGCAATGCACAGCTGATGGGCACTGTGTTAGTGGTAGAATGGTCAGCAGCCTCTGTGGGCTCCTATGGAGTAGTACAGCTGAGCCCTAACATAGTTGAGAATCTGTCCCTAAATGATCCTTTAAAATGACAGGCATATGAACAGTCTGGATTACCTTTTGATTGGCAACAGTTAATTGAGAGAGACGCTAATCAATACTTGATGTAAGTTAAACCTGATGCAACCAAGTCATCTGTCTCTGGGAAACTTTCCACCAGAGGTCTGCAATCTTCCTAGGACTCAATGGTATTTTGATGAGTAACATTTCTAGCAGGCTAATTTTCTAGCTAATTATCATCAAACACCTAGCCAGACTTTCTGCAATGTTAGATATGCTTTGAAAAACATTAATAAAGAGGAAAAAATCCCTTCAACCATGCGCAGAAGGGAATGACAAATTCATCGCTATACAGATTCTCAAATCTTCAACTAGTGGTTCATTACAATATGTGGGTGGTAAAATACAGCATCTTATAGTTGGTAGGGAAAAGAACTGATTTTGAAACTGAAAGTCACAATCTGCAGATAGAGTCCGGAATTTTATGTTAAAAAGTAAGTGAAGTTGTAGGAATTTAAATGGCAAACTCTGCTCTCCAACCAAATATGTTTGGCCAAAGGGGTTCTGTGCATTTTGGGGTTTGAGTGTTTTATTTCAACCTTGAAGGAAAAAAACCCAACAACCCTATGACATAGCTTACCAAAAATTTCAGTTCTGTATAGAACTTACATTAGTTTTTTCCCCAAGTGTATTATTCCTATTCCAAAACGCTTTGAGGTTCCACCTACTCATAAATATTTCTAGTTTACTAGTCCCCTCTTCATTCTGTTCTATAGAAGTAGTAGGAGATGGAGGTGGAGACTTAAGGGGAAAACCAGTCTCACTAGAAGAAGCAAAGCCAGCTCTGTCTCCCTGCCACAGCCTGCATCCTTTCATATGAATCCTGCTGATACCAAGGCTTGTCCCTCGCAAGATCACAACCTACGTCTGCAGCAAGTAGTACTTGCTCATTGTCACATTACTCAAGCAGTGCAAAATCAGCTGCAAGGGAAATTGTGTTACCATGGCTTTAATGGGGGGAGCTCATCATCTTTAAATGGCTGGTATGTACTTGCAAAACATAGAACCCAAACCCAGAGCTGACAGTTTAAGTATATGATGGGAGAATAACAAACAAGCATAACAAACAGATGGGCCAGCCAGGCTGTTACAACGTGGTTCAACTGCAGGTCTGGCTGTGTGTGTGTAGGGGGGAGCTCCTTAGTCAATCTTAATTGTCATAGCTCCATTGACTTTGGTGTTTACAATAGTTTTATATGGTGAGGATTAATTTCTTCTGTGATTGAGGAAGGGTAAAAAATAAAAAGGCCTTTTAAATCCTTTTCTATCCGGTGGCAGTGATATAGGTTCTCTCTGCAATAGGTGTGAAATTACAAGTCTGCATGTATATATGATCTCATTGTCAGTATTTGACAAGCTTAAAAAAAAACCCCTGTTTTGGCTATAGAAGTTCTTGTTGGAGGCGTTATGAGGCACGGGGGAGGGATCCTTCAAGTTTTGGGAATGTTTGAAGCAGGAGTTTGCGGTGTGGGCTAAAAGGGCTATATCTGTGCCCCTCTCTCCCCATCTTCATGCATCCCAGCCAGGTGGAGATGGCACTTTCCTACCCGGCTGTGGTGGCTGCAGTGCACCTAAGTGCAGGCATTCTGCAGGAAGGTGGCATGCAGCTTAGCCAAAAGTTGCTGTAGCAGTAGGTTATGATGTACTTAAAGTGAAAACTTGCACGTGTAGGTGCTGCAATGAAAAAAGGGATAATTGGTACAGGTTTATGGAAGGAGCTCGGCTGAATATAATCTTAAAACAAACAAGCAAAAAACCCTACCAAACCAAACCAAAAATCGCCCAAAACCAAACAGCAGCAAGAAAACATGAAAACTTTTACCTGGTTTTTTTTTGGTTATTGTTTTTGGTTGGTTGGTTTTCTTTTGCTATTTTTACTTAAGATCTAACCTTGCATGAGAGAAATAGCACCCAGCATAATACAGCATGTTTTTGTGTGACGTACGTTTCAGGGTTCCATGAAAGTTGTTGGTTTTCTGTGTGAGGCTTAAATACAATATATGGAGGGGGGGAAAAACCCCCACAACAAACCCAAAACCTAAACACCAAAAAAAAACCAATCAAAACCCCTAAAATGACTAAACATGAGGCCCTTAGTGACATGATAAGTGGTGGACTTGGCAGTCCTGGGATAAAGGTTGGACTTGAAGATCTTAAAAGTCTTTTCCAACCTAGTTGATTCTATATTCTATGTAGAACAATAGATGGACCAGAGAAGTGATAGCATTGTGTATGCAGGACATTTGTCTAGAAAAGGTATCATAAGGCCAACTGGTATTTTGGGGCTAGTGGTAGGTAAAGAGAAAGGTAGAAGTAATAGTTTTGGAGGCAACATAAAAAAAGCAAGAAATCACGTTTTGAATCTGATCAAAATCTACAAACTCAGGCATGAGATTAGATAATGTAATCTTAGTTTATTTGCTGGCAGAGGATTTATTTTATTAAAGCACAGTGTCATATAGCAGTAGTCATTTTCAGTGGCAATAAGACGGTCTGCATCGAGGGATAATGTTTGTGATAAAGGGTTAATTTCCAGAAGGAAACTGGTTTAGCGCAGATTTATTTTTTATCAAATTGACTCTGCTTGATTTGCTGTAGCGATCTAATATGACCTTGATTAAATTAGAGAGAAAATGATGATGCAGCCTGTTTGTCCTATTGGCAATTGCTACCTTAGGCTAGGGTGGCAGTGAATTAACGCCTTGCCCATATTTTGCAAGGACCTTGGGTAGGAATTAATTCCTCCTATTCATTTCCCCCTTGCCAAGAAGGTAATAACTGTTGCTGATTGTAAAGGTAGCTGTTTCTGAAGTGGTAGAATAGGCTCAAAACAGTCCAAGACAGATGACTAGCTTGCTGTCAGCCTAGTAGTTTAGCAAGGACATAGGGATGTCCTGCAAGTCATTCATATTATCTAAGCTTCAGTTCTCCAGCCAGCAACCAAGGCTGGAGATAGTCTTTATCCATCATCTGATACCAACAGCTAGGGGCTACAGCCACAGCTGACGCTTATAAGTGGAAATCAGGTTTCTTCTACGCTGTGTATAGGTCCTGGGTAAAAGTCAGCTCTGTGGCAAGGCAGGGAAGAGATTTTCTTGAGCTGCCCCACAGAAAGCATAGTCAAGATTTTGTTCTTTTTGCCCTGTTTGCTGGAAGCTACAATACAAAAGGTGCAGTCGTTAGTGCTTTGGAGGCTTCTACTTCATTTCCAGCCCAAGCACTGTGTTATCTTACAGCAATTATTTATGCAAGGTAAAGCACCATAAAACAGTGTTTCTCCAGCAGTATTTCCTTGCTTATCTTAAGATATCCAAGTTAATTACCTGTGTCTGTTGGTGCTGATGGCTGTTATAAAACCCAAGTTATAGTTGTGGTCTGTTACACAGAGCACTGTAAAAAGACCTGAAGAAGACAATGGCCTCTCTTAGAAAGTTATTTTAATATTAGAAGGCTGTAATATTATTATTTAAATAACATGACAAATAAAATATTCATTTCTGTGTACTATAAGAACTAAACAGGAAGACGTCTGTTAATATAAAATGAATATGTGCTCTTACACAGTGAAACAACTCATGTCACTTGTAAATTGTCATCTCTAAGCAAGCAAAGAGACAGGCCTCTAGGAGTGTTATGTGTTATGCTAGGGAGAAGAAAAGTGTTCACATTACAAAATCAGACAAGGTAAATCTATTCTCGTTTTGAATCTATTCTTGTTTTGCTTTTACTATTAAAACTAAGATTTCTCTGGTAAACGTGCCTACCAAGTTGGCTTTGCTTTTGATGAGGCTAGCATATAGCTCCCATCAGTTGCTATGGTTTTCTTTTGTAGTGCTGTCATTAGTACTTTGATAATAGACTCTGCACTGACTGTCAGACTCCTTTGTTTGGTCACAGGGCATAGCTGAAGGTGTTAAAAAGGTGCTAACCTAGCCTAAACCTGCTGGTTTCAGCCCTGAGAGGAATGGGTGTACTGTGGACACAAAGTACACTTAAGCTGAGTTGCCACCAGGTACTGTTATTTCTTTTAGGAAAGCACAAAGCCATTTGTTCCATTTTGAACGACTAAAGAAGAACAATCAAAACACACCAACAGTTTGTTTCCACGATGTTAATCTGGTGGCATTTTTACTTTAATTTAAAACACAAACACTGGCCATAGTTTGTCAAAGGTATGTTCTGCGAGGCATTTGCAAAGCTATCAAAGTTCCAACCAGTTCTGCTGCAACTACAGACGTACATAGTAAGAACTGGTAGTACGTTGTAAATCATTCAAGAGGCCAGTTTGTAACTTGTCAGGACCTCAGGAAAGCAACGAAACTACAGAAACCCTGGAAAAAAAGAATTGCTGGTCTCCTGCTGATGCTCCTGCTGTTGTTGGAAGGGGTGAGTTCACACCAATAGCTCAGTGAAGATATCTGTGGTGGCTGGCTATTTTGGAGGCTGATCTTCCACTGCTCTCGCTGCACACTTCCCGTGGAAACTGCAAGCAGAGAAGTAGTTAATTTTGCATTGTCATGTTTATTTGACAGGACAAGGGGTGATGGGTTCAGACTGGAACAGGGGAAGTTCAGGTGCAGATATAAGGAAAACGTTCTTCCCTGTGCGGGTGGTGAGGCACTGGCACAGGGTGCCCAAACCAAACTTGGTTTCATTCTTCTCATCCTAGATGTGTGTATGCCTGGAAAAGAAGGAGCACCATTGCTTCTAACGCCTGGGATTGAGAGAGATGAATGTGACCCCCCTGTCCACCACCACAACTATGAGATATGATTTCAGATTTTCAAATCTTATAGTTGATTTCCTTTCGTTGTTTGTCCAGAAAGGCTAATTTGGTCTGATGTAACTGAGTGGCTGCTCAGTGTCTCTAAAATTAAGTCCAGCACACTCTTCCTGTAAAGTATTTTCAGCCTCCTCTTCCCCAGGTTCAATGCTGCCAAGTCCCATCTTAATCTGAGGTCTGTAGCTGCTTTTATCCAGGGAAGACTCATGCTAAATGTGGATACTCTTTAGCTCTAACACTCAGGTTTCCAGACTATTCTACCTAGCTAAGGATGGGAAGCACATGAAGAGACTGAAAATAATTCGAGGCACATCAAGAGAAAAGACTCTCAGACCACTGCAAACCCAGGGCATCAAATCAGCATTTCTCAAGCTTATTAACAAACACAGGGTTTGTCTACACGTATCATCACTGGAGACTGGAGCGGAGGGAAAACCAGACAGATTTTTCCATCCCCTAAAATATCCTGAAGAAACATTTGGTGGAATTTAAATAGGAAAACATTATGCTATGCCAGAAACAAGTTTTACTTTTTAATATTTCTTTGACTTGCACGATAGTAGTTATCAAAAGATGTTTGTGGTGTGAAAATATGTGGGTTCTTTTTGCTGAATTTTTTTTCCTCCAAGATGATCATGTTGAAACTTGTGGTTCTTGCTACATCTAAAAAAATCATGAAGCAGTTTAGGAGACAAGCTCTTGTTTACGCTGACACAGATGGCTGGAATAAATTAGTGGACTCACTAAAGAACAGTTCATTTTAGTTTAAAATGCGTTTAGACACTTAGCAAAACTCACATGGTGACCATTTTCTGTTGTTTATTCATCTATTTGTGCTTTACAATTCCATGCCCCAAGGCTATGTCTGACTAATGGTCAGAGTTTCCTCTTAATGGACTTTATCGTTATGTATATCTCATTTGTACTCCTGTGCTGTGCCCTACCATGGCTTACCCTGTGTAGCTACTCTTTTTGGAGTCTGGTGCATATCCAGTTGCAACCAAGCAGATTAGAAAGACAAAGTAAACTTCACTACTGTGAATGTTCTAAATCGGGCATTTTCCCTAAACTGATGAAGAAATGCATGAAGTTGTAACTATATCTTTCAACACCAATGCTGCTATTTAGGCTCATAGAATCAACCAGGTTGGAAAAGACCTTCAAGATCATGAAGTCCAACCTTTACTCCAGGGTACAGAAGCAAATAACTGAAATACACTGTCATAGTGAGGTGCTCAAAGGTAAAGAGCAACTTGGGTTCACTTCAGGATTTCCTGAATCCCATGAATTTGACAGATTAAATTGCTTAAGTGTAATGAGTACTCTGGATTGCTACATCAGATGTCAGGAGATGCTAGCTCTGAGACTGTAACCATCACTCTTCATCACATGCAAGGAGGGAGGAAACTGGTCCTGCAATAAGAAGTATGTGATCAAAGGCTGCCCACCACGTCCAAGTTACAGCTGCACAGCAAATTGAAGTTTGGAATGTCCTGTCTTTCTAGTGCTTGAACTAATGTGAATTGGGGGCAGTTGCGAGGCAGAAGTGGGGACTTGCTAGTATGGAATGTCGGTACACTAGGACCTTTAGGCTGCCTAATACGTCGCTGCCAGAATTTGAATGCTGAACTTTCAGAGTTTACAGTTTACCCTTTTAAACTTGCAGATTAACTACTGCAACTGCTGGCGGAGGACCCTTTCGTTTCAGCTTGCAGGTTGTGTTTCTGCAACCATTTCAATTTGAAGGGCATGGCCTTGCTTGCTGCCTGCTGCCCTGCTCTGCCCTCCCAGCACAAGGCTGTTGCTGCTGTGGTGGCAGCGAGTGCCTGGAGGTTCCCAGAGAAAGTTCATATGCCACTATTTCTTTGGCATATGAGCAAATATTACCTGAAGAGCACAAGGAACAAAAGGTTAATGGCGATTTTCAAAAACCTATAACTCAACCAGGCTTCAACAACATTTCATGTCGGAAATGAAAGGTCTTCAGCATCACTGCTGTTTCTGCTGCTTTCAAAGCCCTGCCGAGGGGCTGGAAGGGTGGGGGGAGGTGGTTAAAAAAGAATAAATCAGAGCCTTAGCACTTCTTCAGGGGGTAAAAAAGCCCAAACTCTATTCAGGCTGTGTAACATGTCTCTTATTAAAATCTCACCTAACTTCTGCTTTAGAAAAGTGGGGAACACTTGTATTCTGATGAATGTTGTGCCTGTCTCCCTATTTGTGCTCATTTATCTCCTGAAACAAACTTCAGCTGTACAGATGCTCAGTGCTGATAAGAGCAGTGTTTGCCACTGCTGAGAATGCGGAGATCAGAAGGGTGATCCCCCCCCCAGGCTGCCGGGGGAAGCTGGCAAACTGCAGCAGGCTGACACAGACTGGCTGGCTGCCACGGTTTGCAGACAGTAAGTTGATCCCCGGGAGAAAGGTCTGGAAGGGGAAATAAGAGAAGCCCCCTTTATCCAGAAACACAAACTGGGAGGTTTACAACCATAAGGGTATGGTTGAATCCCAGTCTCTGACTTGTACTTGCTGGAAGAGTGAGTCCTGCTTAATTCAGATGGGAATTTGCTGCTTCTATAGGATTTAAATGGTGTTATTATTTACTGGTTCCACATGGCAAAAATCCTGCAGGTGCAGGTTCATTTGGCTTGGTAGATAACATGGAGGTAACCAAGGATTTACAACTTGCAGAGCAAAGGAGAAGATGCACTTGGTGACACTTCCGAAGAAGCAGAGGTTAGGCCCTTAGTGCCGTGGGGTAGTGGTGGCCTTGGCGGTGCTGAGGTAAAGGTTGGACCAGATGATGTTGAAGGTCTTTTCCAACCCAAGTGATCCTATGATTCCTCAAAAGGCTGTTACCTGTAACAGCTTAAACCCAGGCAGGACACAATGAAACCGAGGAGTCCCGTGGCTGCTGCCAGTCTCTTCCAAAGTAGCTGCTCCTCTAGAACAAACGGATACAAACTGTGGATGCTTGGACACAAAGTAGTTTATTACTTCACATACATGGGAATATCCCTTGTCCAAGTGACTTATGGGCTTCATGCACTTGTGTAACCGATATATGTCTGTAGGTCTGGAGCACACACCCAGCTAGCATCAGAGACCACTGAGGTGCTCAGCACTAGTGACATGAACTAATGACTCTTGGATTCGTAGGAGATAAGTAGTAGCAATGCAGGGAGTCCTGCTGCTGATTGTCCTGCCTACACTTTACCTGCTTTGCATGGGTGATTGTAATCAACAGGAATTGTTATGGAACAGTGCTGAAGCAGGGGCTTGAGAAAACACAGCTCTCACTTGAGGCACAAAAAGACCACGGTCTTCTTTCTCCACATTACCAGGGAAACAATCTCCAGTGGACACCTGGAAAGAAAGTGCTCATTTACAGAGATGGGAAGAAATAAAATACTTAAAAAACAAGGCAGATTTTCCCTTCTATTCGGTAAAAGGTATTCTCTCTGGAGACATGAAAAGAAAAGCCAAACCCTATTCTCTACTGCATCCAAACCAGTGTCCAGAAGCTACTTAGACTTTTTCAGCAAGTAAGAGTGGCAAGTCCCCCATCCCTTTTTAAATGCTTTTTAAGCTGAAATAAAGAAGGGAGAATGAAAGCTGACAGGATAAAGTGAGTGCTGTAAAGAGCATGTTGAAGACCAGATCTGAGAACCCAAGAAGTGGTCTGGCATGCAAATAGGAAAATCAAAGATTGGTCATCATTCGGCCTCCTTTATTGTGCAATGAGGAGAAAAGCTCTCATGTTTTGGGGGGTCATGCATGTGGCTACTTGAAAGTGCTGTCTAGAAATCGATGTTATGGTGTTGTCTGGTTTTTAAAGTAGAACTAGGTATGTTGCAGTGAAAATGTTTGGTTTGGTGATACCACAAATACTGTGTCTGTGGAATTAAACAACTGCAGTGTCTGGGAGGAAAGAGGCTTACAAGAGCCCAGAGGCTGTGTGAGCTGCCCTGCTCGCTTCTGTGGTACCCCCTGTGCAGGATGGAGTCTGAGGGTGGGGATTCTCTTGAGGAGATGCAGGGGAGGGATGGCTCAGACTCGATGTCCCTGTGGGCAGCAGGGTGAGGGTTCAAGGAGAGCCTGGGCTGGTAACACTGGGAAGGTGCGTGTGTAGAATCACAGGATCAACCAGGTTGGAAAAG
>NW_009942835.1:0-47499 GCF_000696875.1 Nestor notabilis | reverse complement strand
GGCGGAGGAGTGGTCTCGGGTCACTCAACCGTGGCGTAAGAGGTCGGTGTCGGCGGAAGGCAGGTAGTTTGTGGTCGCTGTTCAAAATACACCGTCTGCTTTTTCTAATAAAGAGGTAACTTTGCCATTTCTTCAAAGAGGGTTTCTGTCGTGGGAAATTGTCATGTTACTGCTCTTTCCTCAGTCTGTGAGTCAAAGGAGAAAAGGCTAGTACATCGGTTACACTTGGGAACTCCCAGGTATGCCCGTCGTCTTGTATCTTTGATTTACAGGTCATTAATTCCACAGTAGCATATGGAGTCCTGAAGTAGGACGTCTGGTCTTGGTTGCCGAGGTATTGGATAGATAGCTGTACTGCTAGGGACAAAAATTCCCCAAGTATTAAAAAGGAAGAGGTTTTGTTTGCTGTGTGGAGGAAGTGTTGTAGCCTTGTGTTGGAAGTGAAGGTCTGTGGCAGAACTGCTGCCCTGCTTCTGACTAGTAAATGCTGTCCCTAATGGGAAGCTCATCGCAAGTGTATGACATCATAAAAATAGTTGCTGAAATGAGAGCAGGTATTTCAGTTGTGGAAAACGATTAGATACCATCATTGCTAAAATCTCTGGTCGTATTTCTTAATGTCAGGAATCCGTGTAGCTGAGGAATTGCAGAAATAGGATGGATGACAGTTGTCAAAATATGTTGGATACTTTTACAGATGAGAAAACTTCAGAAAGGGTCTAATCTGGCTACGTCAGAAACCGGAAAGATTCTCATTTCGTTCTGCATAAAGGTTGTGTCATGAGCTGTAGCATGTGGTCATGGTAATGGTTTTGCTCTGGTGGGTTTAATGCCGGTTAGAATGATGATTTGTTAGCAACTCTTGTTTATTCTTATTTTGTCTTTAATCTCTTTCATCTTCATTATGAAGCTGGATAACATTATGTGTTAATAGTCTTATCACTGATGCTTTTCTTTATTGTATTCGCACTGCATAAATAAAAAAGCTCTTCCATGCCTAAAGTAAATGATTACCTTCTAAAGTATGTTGCATTGTATATTGCTCAATTTTAGATAGTAATTTAGCAGGATTCCAGTTACTGGAACTTTTCTGCTTGAGACTTGGAGAAATATGAAATGGTCAAAATAGTTAATCAATGGTGAATGTAATAGTCCTTGAGCATGAAGAATAGATGAAATAAAGCTTTCAAACTAGCCAGAAAAATGGCCGGTGCAGTAATGAAATGAAGGTGCATCTTTAGCTAATGTAGGAGTTTAGTATGGCATTGAGTTAAAAGGCAATTACGGTTAAATTCTGGTTCAAAGCCAGTTGTGCTAACATCCCCCTCTTCTGTTTCTAGAAAATATTTCCATTCAGTTGCTCTGCAGAACGTTTTTTGTACATCCTGCTATCAGCAGACTCTGGTGAATGTAAATGCTGTTATTTTATACTAACATCATAGCCGATTATTTTCTGTGATTTAGATATGGATGTGAAATATTTAGTAATATGAATTGTAGTTATATCACATATACAAACACACTCATATATAGGATATAAAATATCCATTTATCTGTCCATCCCAAATGCATGTTTATTTTGGATAATAATACTTATATAGAATATAAGAATAAGAAACATTTAATGTGTGCATATTTTCTTTGATTTTTATGTACCTGTAATCTGATTGCTTAAACCAATGTTTTCCTCTAGTGAGAGCAGTTAGGCTTTATTCAACCCCATGAACACCAGCAGGACTGACTAGTATTGATTTTGCTGTATAACAACGTGAAACTGCTCAGTTAATTTAGTGCTGGAGTTTCTTGGTGGTGAGTACTCCCAAAGCAGACTGTAAAAAAGAAAAAGGAAAAAAAAAAAGTAACAAACCAGAAAACCCCAACCCACACCAGAAAAAATCCCAACCCCAAACCAAACCTCAGAAAACAAGTGAATAGCTTAATAATTGGGGTTTGCCCATATGCCTCCTGCTGGCTTTCCCTTTCAGTCTCAGCTTTACTGTATCCACAGTCCATACCTGCTCTTCCCTGTCATAATTAACAGTTACTGTGCAGCTTTAATTTCAAGTCTAGTTGTAGCAGCAGGTTTGAACTGGAAAAGAAGTCATCACTGGAGGTGCTGGGAAAAGCAGCAAGGCAAAGGTTTCCCTATGATGAGCCCCAAGGGCTTTGTATAGACCATCTTTCCCCAGGCTTTTCCCCTCTCAAACCTCACAGGCTTCCTTTTAGCATCTACAGCCTCTGCATACACCTGTGTAGAGCTGACCAGGCCCCTGTGTCCTCAGCTGTGGAAACGATAGAAGTGTAGGTGCTGAGATGTGAAACTTCAAAGGTGGGTGGACTTGTTAGAGAGGATATGGGGGCTGTGTGGAAATTTCCCTGTATTCCTGAGACACTGCAGCGTAAAGGGTTCACTGGGTGCTGATACTCTCATCTCTGTCCAAACCAATGCAGCCTTGCTTTGGGGAGCACCTCAAAGCTCCCCAAAGTGTCTCCACTGATGCTCAGTTCATCTGGTATGTCGGGAACTGGCTGGTGATGCTACTGCAGCAGCCTGTTTCGGGTGTGAGAACTCATAAAACTATCTGAGGAACTTTGTTGTTTCAATATGAGGAGCTGTTGGGTTATTGAAATGCTGATATCCTTGTGCAGACACAGCAGGTTTGCTCCAAGCAAGATTATTTTAGTATATTGGTATCCTTGTTTGCCCCTTCCTTGCTTCAGAGTCCCCTTTCCATGCTGAATGCCTACCTCAGCCTGCATTTGTTACTCCTACAAGTCATGCACTGAAATGGAGGTTATCCAAAAACTTGACAAAACCAGGATTTTGCTAATGGAAATTGGCTGTTCTTACTGAAATGAAGTAGCAGAGAAATAGTCAACACTGTTGGTTCACCTTGGCAATAATTGATACCCTGAGTGAAGGAGAATAACCTAGGTTAATGTTTCAAGCATTGGAGTGTGCGTGTGCACGTAGGGTTTAGCATTTGTGAGAGTGCTGCTTTGTGGAGAAGATTTTTTTTCCAAGGGGTGGCAATCAGTGGTATTTCAACAAGTATTTTTAGATGTCTTCACTGTGGAAATTATGTGGAATACTTACGTCAACTGAAAAATCACATTGTGCCGTTCTTTAGAGGCTGAGACCATATTTAAAATAGGAAGTGGATAGCTGCTTTTTTGTGCACACTGCAGCAGTTACAGGGTTTCTACTGCCTGTTCTGTAATCGAGCACTGCTCTGCAGTGGCTGTGTCACTTCTGCTCCCACCACCACGATTATCACAAGGAGTCCTCTCCTTTAGAGGACAGGAATTGTGCTCTGTGTTGAGTAGAACTAATGTAACATACGTGATGCAGTAAACCCTGTCATTTCGAACATGACATGTGAAGACTTACTAATATTAGACAGTGTGATTAAAATTCAGGTCATGCTTCACCCCTCCCCAGTTTTCTGCCTAAGATGCTAAATCAAATCTTGTTATAAACCACCTAAAACACTTTTTGAGGTGACATCTAAGCAAATACTTTGAGAAGAAAAATGTTCCTGGAATTAATTTTGTTCAATATTCCTTCCAATCAAGTTAAATGGAAGTGTTTTATGGAACTCTTGTTTCAGCTTTATAGCTGATCAAGTTTGACAGGAGTATGGAAAATAGTTTTTGTATATCTTGTATGTTCAGTATGGGACTGCTTGAGATCCCTTAATGTACATGGTTATTAATTTTAAGAATGCGTCTAAGTATATTTTGGTCTTGATTAAGAAAAAAAGTATACCTTTCAAAGTTGTTTTGCCTCTATGCTTAACATGGTAGCCCAGTTATATTGAGGAAGAATATATTGTTTTCTGCTCTTCTGTCTGTCTTCACAGTTCTTGACAGTCAGAGAAAGTAGGTGAACTTTAGGAATTTTAAAGACAACATCAGGAAATGTTTTAAAGCCCAGCACTCAAGGATGAAAAAATACGCAAGTATTTTGTGAATCTTGCCTCGAATACAAAACTAGTGTGTTCTCATGGAGGATGTTCTGACAACAAGCATCTATCCCTGAGGTGATTGCTGTGTGGGCTTGTCTGCTCATCTTAAACTGGAAGAGAATCAGTTTCTCAGATAAGGGAGAGGTATGGGCCTGTTATTGCACCTAATTGTGTTACTGTGGGTTAGCAATATACTTCTGATCAAATGAGGCCACTTTAACAAAGGATTTGCTTCATATTCTTTCCAGGTGCATGTTAAAAATTAGTTTATATTTTCAACACAAAAGGCTGAGCATGACTGTTCATTGTATTTTAAGCTCTGGCCTATTAAGGCAAGAGGAATCTCTTCTTTCCTGAGCTTAAGAGGGTCCTCAGAAACTGAAGAAAGTGAGCGGTAGAGACCTAGGATTGGAAACCTTGTGCAAAGGCTTTCTGTCTGCCTTTATCTGTTTTCTCACTTATGTCACATGCCTCTTGAAAAGTTAAAGTATAAACCGTATGGCAGAAAACCTTTTGTGATGAGACTTACTGTGGAGTTCAGACAGGTTATCTAGTGCATGAACAATTGGAACATTTGGTCATTTATACTATGCAAAGCATGCTGTAGTTGCTTACATTTAAGGTGAAGAAGGCATGAATAACAGTGGGAAGGACAAAAATAGAAGGAAACATCACCGTATCTGGCTGCTGAAATAACATCAGAAGCTGGCTTAACTAGCTCCCTTCCAGTCCTCTAGTAGCATCTGAAATTATAACTAAATCACAAATTGGAAAACACTAATAATAAAAGACACATTGATAACAAAATACTAGTTATAAATAATATGTATCTTGTCCTTGTCAGGGCTTCTGTCTCTTTTCACGTTAGTCTGACTGAACTGTGTCTTGGACAGTTGGTCTTTATTTGCTAAATGGAACACTGGTAAAGACCATTTACCAGCCGGGATAAGATGACACTCTAGAGCTGGTTTTCATCAGCTTGCAAAGGACACAGGTGCTGTCAGTTTTTTCATTTCTCTTAAAACCAGCTGGGACCAGGAGGGCTCTAACATGGGTAGAAAGGAGGCAGCAATTACTCCCTGGTGTCCTTTTAGCATGAAAGGAACTGAGAATAAGCAAAAAGCATCTACATCTCCTGTGATCTGCACAGCCAAATTAACAGCATTTTATGACCTGAAGTATTGAAAGAATTTGATAAATGTTGCAGAACTTCGTGAAGATAAGGTCTTCACTGATTGCAACATACAGAATTTGAAGCACTAGCAATAATGGGCACAGTTGTTTCAGTGAGTATCTGAAAGCCATGAAGGGTACAAGCTCTAAACACAAGTTCTTGATCAGAGTTTTCTGTGTGCTGAAATACTAGGCATAATCTGAAACACAATTTAGGTGTAGGCAACTTTTTTTGAACCTCAACACATACCTATATCTCTAGTACGGATTGCTTTTTGTATGATTCAAAATTGCCAAATCAGCCACTGCTCAAGGTTCTCCATGAAGAGCTGCCAAGACTGTTGAGCTCAAGTGGCTGCAGTAGGCAAGGTTTGATGGTACACCTCCCCATTGCTCGTATCTGAGCTCTGTTTAATCATGCTGGTGCTTTTGAAAAAGGATGTGCTGAGTCAGCAGTTGTCTATAAGGGTCTTATGATTGTGGCTGTGAAATTCTGTGTTGTTTGGATGTTTTTCACAAGCCACTTGAATGGCTGTCAAGTGTGTAGAAATGTCAAGAATACCGTCCGTCCTGACTTATGCAAGAATGGCCTGACTAGATGTGTCAGCATCCTATGTGGGTGAGGACATGGTGATCCCCCACCTGCTCTGCATTTCAGTCTGGCAAGATGAGCGTGACACCCTGTAAAATTCAGGGTACAATAGTAACATTTATGTTGCATACAAGTAATCTTGATTGCTGTTTCACCGCACTGATTTTTCCTTCCTTCTTTTTCATGCTGGCACAGACTGCTGGGTGACTGGGCAACACAAACCATTCTGGCATGTCCTGTGGTACAGGGTGGCCAGATTTTATGGTTCTGAATGATGCTGATGATCTAATGTTTGATCGTTTTTTACGTTGGGGTTTTTTTTCCTTTTTTCTTCCCCTTTTTTTTCTTTTTTTTTTTTCTTTTTTTAGCCATAATCAGTACTAACTCTGCTTTTTGATAATCACAAGTTAGAAGAAATGCTCTTTGCTTACTGTTGAAATATTTTGAAGAGAACATGTGAAGAGGAAGAACAGCTAAGCAGGGGCTGACAGCTCGGATACTGAGACATTTCACATGGAATGTTGTTGTCTTCTGTCCTTGGAAATTACTGCAGGAATCGAGAATGGGTCAGTCCTGCCTGCCTATCTCGATCTTTTTTTTTTTTAATGCCTTATTTAATGTCTTGCTGTCAGTGCAAAATGCCACTGCGAAGCTTCTGCTACTGTGCAGGGAGAGTTGCAGAGAATATTTTAATAGTTTTACCGTCCTCTTTACATACTGGAATCCCACAGACATTTAGGGAATTCCAGAGTTGTCTCACCAAAGTTTAAGTCTTCTCTCAAAATAACATAGTTTCTTTATACCCTGAAATGTAAAGATAGAAATGCAATGGTAGCAGTTAAAAATAGCCGTCAATGAAACTTACTCATAATTATTTTTTCTTTACCAGTTGGATGAGATTGAATGTTAATGCCACCATTTTGAGGGATGCTAACTGAATATTGTGTAACGGAACACAAATGTTTCCTTATTAGCTGACAGTATTTTGAACGTTATAAAGTATTGCCTGAATGTGTCCTTCCTAGGAAGGCAAACACTATGTGAAACACTTATTTTTTTTACTGAGCCACACTATGTAGTGCAGCACTTTCTTCCTGAAGCAGTTTCATGGTAGGTGATTGTACAGTGAGATGTGATCTCTCTGTCCCCCACTGTAATGTGTGAATTAAACCCAGCACATTTACATTTAACCAACAAAATGAAGAACAACGTATCAGTGACTGGAGCATGTGTTTTAAGTGAGCCAGATCCGAGATGATTCCTCATGTTTCAAGCTTTTTGTTTCTATGGATATCAATTAGAGAGGCAGAAGTAATGCCAGCTTTTCTACAGTTGCCTGTGATGGAGACCAGGTGTTCCACAGTCCAATGCTTGTTTGTCAGGTTAGCTGCTTCTACAGTGGGACAGTATTCATGAGAACAATCTTTTGGAGGCAGACAGGAACAGTAACTGGCACTTTATTTTTGTGTGTGTGTGTGCTGTAGTAACAGCTAGCCTCGTGCCAAATCCTTTTCCAGTGATCAAAAATGTCTGTGGGATCAATGTGTTCTGCAGAGGTACGAAGAAAGAAGGTGCATTGAGTCCTTGGGGTAGTGACAGCCTGTAGGTCAGAGCAATGATGTTTGCCAACAGAAAGCCTTATTGAAAGTTGTTATTAAATTAGGAGTAACACACCTTTGGACTACTTGGATTATATTATTCTTTTCTATTTGAATTATCATCTCTGTGAACCAGATACTGTGTCCTTTGTACTGCTGTGGCAAGGGGGAGCTTTCCCTGCTGCTGCTGTCTTTCACTATGATTACCAGCTCCTCTTCACTACAGATCAGTAGCTGGTGGTCACAGGTGCTGCTGCTTCTGAGAGGTTTTTTTGGCATCTGAGCAAAGCAAAGGATGGTTCCTTGCATCAAGCTGGCTGCTATACTCCGCATTCTCAAAATCTCTTTTTAAGCATTGCTAACTGACAGGATTTTGTCCTCACTTGTACCCACGCTCCTTATGACAGGGGTGGGACCTGAGTTTGAAATGAGGCTGTTGCAGAATAAACACACTGTTTTACTACACTGACAAAAATTTAATTTCGGTGGCATTTTCAGTGAAGTGTTTGGGTTGTTTTTGTGTTAGGAATGGATGGATTATTTACACAACAGCTGGGCAGAAACTAGAGTGGTAGTCACACGGAAAATACTCTGGGGAGTGAAATTCACTGCCTGGTAAATGGATGCAACTCTGCTGGATTCTGGAGGTTAATTCACTTGTGCCAGCAAATTTACTGAGCCCTTGTAGCTATTAGTGGAGACTCTTTCTTAGTCCAAGGTTTCTTCTGAAAAGTCAGAGAAAACTGTTGCCCAGAAATACGTTGCCTCCTTCATGTGTTTCTGCTAGTTTTACTATTTTGCATTTTTGTGGTTTTTTTCTGGTGGTTTTGTATCTATCACAATATTTTTGAATGCAGTGAGAAGATTTGAGTGTGAGCCTTTTCAAAATATCTGACCTATTTGATAAGACTTCCAATTGTGTGAGCAAACCTGTAATTTATGTGGTTTGTTTTTTTTTTTAATACTAACCTTTCCCAAACCAAATAAACAATATGTACAATATAAGCTTTAAGTGAACTGTGTTGCAAAAGGTTCTACATACAATCATGATTTCACAGGACCTAGAAAACTTGTCCCCCTTTTTACAGAAATGTATTTTGAAATGATAATTTCTAGCGCTTTTAACTTCACCTCTTATAGGACTGTTCGCAGAATGTGCAGGAGCCAGATAAACTTGCAAGATTTGCATGTCAAAAGTGAAGCAGTTGATTAAATGCTTTCAGCTGGGGTGTGGGTGGCTGTGTGAAGAGGGGAGAGGAAGAATGAAATGGATAGTGTGTAAGGGTATTTCAGTAGCTTTATACTTGTAGGTCTTGTGAGTGAATAACTTAATTCAGGAATGTTAGTGGTAGCACACCCCCCTCACCCCCCAACACAAAGTGTTAAAACACAGCTGGTGTCTTTTGCGTGTTCACATTTGCTTATTGAACAAACACATCTTGTAACTTAACTTTCATGTTATCTTTATTTGAATATTATAAGGCTTCAGTATTCCTAAGCTTTCCTGTCATTACAGCTGCTGACAAAAATGAGGCATTAACTCAGGCTTTTTTTTATGGTCTCTCTTGTTTCCAGTGTCTGTCTCGAGTGCGCTAGCCCTAAAGTTTTTGACATTTCCTATCTAAGGTCTTGCTTTCACTTGTCCACAGATTCAGGCATGTACTGCTACCTCTATTTATGTCTTTGCTTAAAAAAAAACACACCCAAAAGAATGAACAGTATATATTGTATTAGTTCTGCATTCTGCTTAAACACAGTTTAGATGTGTTCACTGCTATTTGTTTAACTGTTTAGTGTGAATTGACCTTGCTTTTCAGAACACTTTAGTATGAAAACAGCCTTAATTTTCAGATGACTTGCCTTCTGTCATTAAATTGTTCAAACTGAAGAAAAAGAGGAAGGTTCAGCTGCTGGCTCTATGTTCTATTTTCTGCTTTCGTCAAAGATCAGGTTACTGGGTAAGTAGTGCCAGAAGCCATATTCCTACACATATGTTTCTTTTTTGTGAAGTGATTGAAGTAATTTTAAGTAACACAGACTCTGAGAATTTTAGGATGACCTCAGCTAGGTGGCATAAATATAGGAAACATCCTCGTAGTTGAGTTATGGAGTCCCAGTTCATCTGAAAAACTTGTCTTTGATATTTTCGTCTTTCCCAGCTTAGAATATACATCAGGCTGGTGTTGACATTTTCTTCCTTTTCCATCATTCCTTGTGTTTTTTTTGATCTATCTAGGGTTGGCAGTACTTTTTTCTGACCCCTTTTTTGTAATGAGGCATATTTAATTTTCCTGTAACTGCAAAGAAAGAAGTCAGCATAAAAAGAAATAGCATGGTGGACCTGTTCATTGAAACTGAACAACTCTTTGGTGTTTAGGCTGACACTCTGAAGGAAAGGAACCTTTAACTGACTTGTTTCAAGTGTTTTTTATTATTTCCTTAGTGCTAACTGCCTGTAAGAATTACATAAAGTGTCTTTTTGTAATTTGTTTAGTTTTGCTTTAAATTATTAAAATGAAAATTCCATATGTTTATGTGAAACTTCTAAGTGTTCAACTGGCAAATTCTGGATTTTATGCAGTTATATGAAAGTACTGTAATTTTCTGGGTTGCTTATATTGAATTGTAGCTTATTCCTGCACAGATAGGGTGCTCAGGGTTGCACACATTTAAGGGTTTGCAAAGTTAAAGCTAAGCATTTTAATTGTATTTAAAAAATACACCTTTTGTGGCATGCTGTGCTGGTAAAATACACTACACTGGGAGCATAAGTGAAGGTCTGTTCTGGGATTGTTCTAAAGCTGTGGTTTGTGGCAGTGTTCTTTAAACTGATCAATTTTTAGGCTGTTGTAATGATTTTGGGTGTTCAAGTTTGAACACATAAATTATCTTATTTGCATGTGGATTCCAGTTGCTAATCAAATATTAATAATTTGCCTCAATCGATAGCACACTAAGGACTAGAAGAAAAACAAAAACTTGTCATGAATTGATAATATGTCAAAGAGATCTGTTTATCAGCAGATCATGCACATGAAAAGCTTGAACCAGCAAACTATCCTGCATGGGGTCCCTAATCCAGGAAAATATTTAATATACACATGTTTTTCTGGATAAGATTATGACACTCAGTAAACTGTTAGGCTCTAACTGTATGAATGGATAATGCACATGGTCCCAGTGTATTTGATGCCAATCTTAAAAGATCTCTAAGTCAAGGGCATTGAAACCTTTGCCGCTTGTGTGTATGGATACTTGAGAATGAATAACCCTTTTGAAGTCAGTGTGCTTAAATTTAGGCTTATAACTTACATGCTTAAGTGCATCAAAGAATAATTCTAAAAAGAAACTTTATTTTCTTTCATTAAAGATCATTCTTGTGGTATGTGCTAATATTGTTTTGTGAGGGAAGGGAATGCCAGTAAAAGGTATTTAAACATTATAGATTTCTCCCTCTCTTTTTATGAAAAACCTCTTTTCTCAGAGAACATGTAAAATATATTTTTCTTTAGTGGTATCCCTTTACTTATTCCTCATATTCTTTGTTGGAATTGAAGTTAAATGTATGTAACTGCGACATGCTTTATATTTTTTTCTTCTGGTGGAAAAACATCTCTTCCACTCATTGAAAAATGTTGCATCATGAACGAAAGTAATATGCAATAAAGGTATACTCTGAACAGGCAGTTTTATCATCAAAAGTGACTTGTATCATTTACCTGAACAGGTCTGAAATCCTGCTGCATTTACAGAGGTGCCTGGTACATTATCATGGAAAGACTGTTACGTATCGTAGCAGGAGGAAGAGTGAAAACACAGTTATTTTTTTCCAAATTTATCTTTTGTGTGGATCCTAAAAAAGCACAAACCTTTTTCCCCCATATACATATTTGAGTATAATAGCCCTGGAAGCAGAAGTTGCCACTGTACAAAAGAGGGTAGCATCCTGGCTGAAATCAATGGGAATTTTTTGTTGGATCTGATGAAAGCAGGAATTCAGTGTGTTACCTGTGCTGTTGTCATTTGGGACAGCCACAATTTTGACTTGCTTTCCCCCCCCCCCCCAAGGAATCTAGAATGCTACATTGGATGCAATGAGAGAATCACCTATTGAGAAAGAGGGATTTAAACACTGGGGCTGTTACTGTAAGCTGGCATTTAAAGCAGCAATGCTGCTATTGTGCTTTGTACTCTAATTCCCAGGCAGTTTAAAATACATATATTTCTGAATAATCCTTACTACTTTGGTTTTGTATTCCAGTCTTTCTGTTTTTGTGAACTTCAGATGTGTTGTCTGTGCTTTGAAAATGCTTTGCCACCTGGGAGGTGTTACTGAAATCTAAGTAATTACAGAAACATTAAAATTTCCAAAGAGTCATGAAACGCTCCCAAACAAATCTTAATGTTTTCTGCTTTGTCCAGCAGAAGAGAGAACTTTGAATTCATTAACTCATCATTAGAGTTCATCATCTTCAGCAGTGGTTTATAAAACTTAATCTTCCTTCTTTAAAGCAAGGTAGGCTCTATCTTGTGAACAAACTGGGATGGAGGTGTGGTTGTTGCAAGATCACAGCAGACATCTGTTTTGCAGTTTGAACTCTCTCATGTCGTCTTCTTCAAACACTGGAACACTCTGGTCTGTAGTCTTTCCTGTGCGCAGGAATCTTATAAGATTTCACTTTAACAGTTCATTAGAAAATATGACTGGAAGAAAAAGAGGCACTTTCTTCTAGGGGAAATGTTGCACTTATGTGAATACAATGCTTAGGAAGGATTGCCAAGACCACCTGCTCATCCTGAGAAGCAGGAAGCCAATGTCAAATGGGAACTTCATTTCTAGGTTGTCATACATGGAGTAAGCTGATTAATAATAAAAAAGCTGAATAAACCCAATATTATTCTGCAGCATGACACTGCCATAAATCTCTTCTAGTGCTGTATAGCTTTCCAGTCAGTTAAAATCCTTCGATATTCTCAGTTAACAGGAAATACTCATATGTCTCTAAACAGACTTTGGTATTGCAATGGTAAGGAATATTGGTGTATGTCATGAACTGTATGACTATTTATTTGTATATGCTAGTTTCCTGTCCTACTGGAGCATCTCAATGTGTTTATTGAAGATTTCCCTGAAAAAAGTCCTTTACAAACATCTTTTGAACATAAATGTTCAATCAGGGGAGACGGAAGCGTTATTTTAATAATGAAAATGTCATCTTTCCCCTTGAACTGAGGTGCTGCATAAAAGGTAGACAAGAACAAAAGAGCTGTTGCTTATTTGATCTTCCAGGAGCAAGTTTGTGATTTGCCCAGAGTTTGAGGCTGATAATCTATGAACTTTGTTGCACAGAAGAGAGGAGGCAATTTTTTCCTTCACATGTAAACCCAAGGATTTATATTAAATTTTATCAAAAGTTTGCTCTGCTCATACCAAAATGTACAATGCGAAGGTACATAAGCATGTACAGAAGAATAGTACCAAGATGGACTTGGCAGTGGTAGGTTTACTGTTAGACTTGATGCTCTTAGGGATCTTTTCCAACCTACATGATTCTAAGTTCATCTGTACAAAACCGATTTAATTGCTGATCTTTACCTTTCCTCCTGATGTCCCAGTAATTTGAACTACACTGGAGACAGTTTCTCAGATTGGCCTCAGACACCTTTAGGTTTTACAGCTGATTTTTTTTCTAAGACTTGTGCTTTACTGAGCTTCTAGGGTTGTCTTTTTGATGGTGATGGACTTAAATACCTTGGCTGCTTCACCAATACTGTGTAACACACAGCATTTGCCATTTATTTTCTCTGACCTGAGCAAGTACTGCAGTTTCCACATGAACACCCTTCAGTTTTCCTTATGCTATGGGCATCATCTGATATAGTAAAGAGAAGTAAGTAGTTTTTTATATTAGGTTATGGATTCAGCTTTGTGTTCTACTTCTTTCTGAAACTGAGTTTGGAATATGATTTGATATAATTGATCTCTTTTGTGGTGTTTCAAGGTTGCAATGAATTAGGGCAGTTATGGGAAGAATTAGGATATTAAAGGCAAAGTATGGGCTCAATGAAAATACCCATAGGCAAAGAGGTAGAATATATTTCCATGGAAGCCTTACTAAATTGGCAATGGTGAGAACTTCAGACTGATTAATATTTCTTTGTGAGATGTTTTATTAAACAAAAAATTTAAAAAAGTAAAAACTGTAAAAATGTTACACAGTAAATAGATTGTGCTGTGGTGTTCAAAGATGTGAGCTAATATTTGCCCATTCAAGGAAATACTAATAAAAATGTCACTTGGATTAAAGAAAAGAACAACTTAAGGGTCTAGTGGTTCCTTCATCTGCTTCTTTACACATGGTATAGACTGTGTAAGCATAATTTGAGATTCAGAACATGTTTTGTTTTGGAAAAAACATTTCTAATTTTTACTCTTAAATTAAAAGTCAAATTAGGACTTAAAAACATGGGAATAAGCAAAAATTTATTGAGTGAAATTGAAACTGCTTTAATTATGTCTCATGTAATTTTGCAAATGTTTTAATTTCTTTTTTGGTGAAGTGTTTAATAAACATATTCAAAATGTGGCTTTATATTTTATTATTTCTAGTTATATTCAAATGAGGTACTTAGAACAAAAAGTTATTCCAGTTACCTAAGTTACCCTGTCTAAGCCCCTGGTTTATCTAATATTTTGTGTTTTCATTTGTTATATTAACCTTGATGTCTTCACATGTTATTAGTCTCGTTGAATGGCTTAATAACATTTCATTGTTTGTTTCCTTAATAATCTTCAGCTATTGCAATGCATCTCTCGTTTTTTTTTCTTTTTTTTTTTTTTTTTTAAATTTTGGTTGATTTTTGTTTTAGCACAAAGAACAGGAATGAGGAAAATAATGTTCAAACAGGAACACTGGTTTTCATGTTCATTGGGGCAGAGGTCCTTCTCATCTGATTTATTCATGACCGTATCTAGTATTTCCTGCTTCAAGGCAGGAAATCTCACTGTAGCAGTGAAATGCAGGATAACCTTCCTACCTTCCTCTTGGGGATATTTGCTAGAAATTTATTATTGTCCTGCAGTTTGAGAATTTGTATTACATTTGAAGCTTCTGTTTATATTGTGCTGCTTACTATTATAAAGTGAGTATGCTTGTCATCTCTACAAATGCCTGATTTAATCCTGTAATCAGTCGTCTAAATAGTATTGCATGGAAATGAAATTCACAGGCTAATTTTGCATTGTGTGGAGAAGTTCTTTATTGCTTGATAATTCTGATGAATGTTCTGATTTTCTTGAGAATGGGTAAACCAAAGTTACCCACTGGGATATGTTCTCACCTATATCTGTCCTTGTCACTGCTGTCAATGCTTTTTGTTGTAGAAGCCTGCTATACTTAGGATTCACACTGGTGTAGTTGGTCAGTGTCTTTTTCAAAGTCCGAAGACTGGAGCCCAAGGCTGAGGTCTAGATCCAGATGTACTTTTACTGTAAACTTGAAGTTCTCCCTCCCACTGTTCACAAATCCATCCTGCTCCCTGCTTCTGGAGCCATTGTTGTTGAGGAGAGCTTCTCACTGGATTGTCCGTTAGTCCTCTACTGTTATGCTGCCCTTCTGATTATTTTCCCCAGATACCCTGACATTGCTCATAGTCATCTCTTCTCTTCGTTATACTTTAAAATGTTTACTGATTATGCAAGAATTATTAATCTCATCAATCATTCCTCTTTCAATTCCTCTTTCATATTGGCCTCTTTTTCTTTTTTAAAAGATGACTTTTTCCTAGTTTAAGCACATTCCTAGTTCTCTAGTTCTTCCTGCTTCACATGAACTGATGAAAACTGAAGTCATGGACTTAAAAAAAAGAAGTCATATCTTGTCCATTCATATTTCTTTGAATTCGGCTAAACCACTGATAAGGTTGATGATACCTTTCTTTTCTCCCTACTGATGCATATGTGTGCTTGTGTGTGAACCTTGGAATTTCGTATCTTCAAGCAGACAACTGTAATTTATTTTGCTCACTTAATATTTTTCTTATTATTTAGGCTAAATGTTTGATTTTGCTTTCTGTGGGACAAGTATGTATGTTTTAGTTTACTTATCACAGTCAGTAATCTTGACTGTTGAGTAGATGGCTAAGAAGTAGACAGGAGAAGAGGAAAGTAGTTCTTTTCATGTATGGGAGAGCTTGAAAAACCTGGGTATCTCTGACTGAGGTTGAGGGCTTTTGGTTCCAGATTCCTTGCCACTGAGTTGGAAGTTATTCCGGTTAGAGGTGCAAGTCTAGCTGTGGGTTTCTGAGCTCTGTGGCTGCAAATAGGGTAGCCCTGAAAGCCCAAATAATTTCAAATTCTAAAGCAGGAGTTCTGGAGACCACTGTCACTAGCCACTCTGCATGGTAGAATGTCATAAAGCCACAGGTACAGCAGCTCAACATAGGAATGACCAGATTCCATATATGGTTTGGGGTTTTTAATAGTATTTTCTATCTGTTGAGGTTATTTATTTAGTTATTTACATTTTTGACCAATCAGTAATTGTTTGGAAATTTTAAAACTCTAATTGTGAGGATCGATAATAAATAAAGTTAATATCTCTGGCAAGATGTAGATGTACTGTTTGAATTCAGAAGCATAAGTTTAGTAGCACTGTAGAGAGAATGTAATAAAAGAAAATTTCATCTGATTGTGTAGAAAAGTGTACATCATTAATTATGAGAAACGTAACTTCTAGGAAGAAGACCAAGTATAAAAGGCCGTTACTACTCTAGAAGCTGGAATAGTTGGAATTATCTGCTTGGTTGTCTCCTGGAAGTGGGATATATGATTTGATGTGCTTTGGAGTGACTTCTAGAGGAAGACTATAGAATGATCTGGTCATCATGCTGTAAGCCAACCTGCGTGTGTTGTGGAGGCAGCAGAAGCGTGCACAGCTTTTGCAAAGCCGCTTTTTTGTCTTGTCTTTGATTGCAGGTTAACTGCTATGAAGAACGCGTGTGTTTAGTAGCAGACAGAACTGAACTGCGCTGACAGTGCTCCTGCTTTGTATATGGCTTTGGAGCAGCAGGGTGCCAGTACTGTGGCAGGCACGGTATTAAAAGTTTAAGATTTTTTTTTTTTGTGAGTAATTATTTATGAAAATAAATAATAAATCAATATAGTAGCTTGTATATATTTTGATTTTACTCGCCTGGCTTTCTCTCTGGCCTGGTTTGTAGCATGAAGGAGCATGCTCAGCAGTACTGGGCAATGCGCTCTCTGTTTCAGCAACTTAATGGGTGCAATCATTGTAGTTTGCATCTACCAGCAGGACGAATTTCCAGCAATAGCTACAAACCTTCCCAAACAATTTTAACTGTTGATTTTCCTGAGGTGTCAGAAAGCTTTTTCCATGTGAGATTCTGTGAGTGTGACTTCCTGGGGCTTTTCTTCTGCTTCCTCCTTCCTGCTCCCTACTAGCAAAGGGTTTCTGAACCACTCCCCTTTTTCCATCTCACCTGTTCCCCTTTTTTCTTTCTCTGTCTCTTAATCTCTTTTTTGCCTATTTTATACCATCTTTTATTCTTGTTTCTTCGTGTCTTCCTTATTATTGATTTATCTCTTTAGACATGCATTATAAATAAGTTGCACTGTAATGACGGTGAAGACAAGCTAAATAAGATGTATGCTTCTTATCTGGGCATAACTTAGGACTTTTTTCCCCACCAGTACAAAAATAACTGAGTGTATGGGCAAAGTGCTGAATCTACGTAGAATTCGGAGAAAAATGCCTAAAGGGACAGAAAAGGTAATTTTGTTTAGTGTTATTCAGCCCATGGTTCATGAATCACTGCTGGTCCATAAATGGCTATGAATGATCCTTGAAACAGTTACAAAATGCCTCTGGCGCACACACGCTCCCACGTACTCAGCAGGATTGTGTCCGAGTATGTGGGCAGGCACAGTTAGCAGCTGGCTCTCAGTCACTGTCCAAGCCTTATTAAAATGTTTATTGCCATCCACTTCTGCATTTACTGAAGTTCTGTTGTTGTAACCAAATATTCAGCATCCCTGTTCTCAACTTCCCATGATGCCAATACAATAGTTAAACCGTGAGCTTTCTTGCACAAGGAAGTCACTGTCTCTGGCTTGCAGTCCAGATCTTCTTCTGCAGTAAGTTATAGACTGATTTCCTTGCCTAACACTCTGTCTGCTTGTAGAATAGTTTTAGACCCCTTAGTCATGTAATCCCAAATCTTAAACATTTTCTTTGTAGCCTTGTGCTTCACTTCAGTTGATAACTGGTTAATAAATTTTTTCTTACCCTGGTGATTTTTTTTTCCTATATTCTTCATGTTTCTATTCTGTCAAGCTGTTGTTGGTGATCACGGTAATCACTGTATTGTGTGTTCTAACACCTACCTTCTGTATCCAAGTGTAAGACTTTTGTCAGTAATCCTTACAGGAAAAGTCCAAGTTTGTCCTTGTAGCCTTGGAATATGGCATACTTAATGAGATTAGGGCTAATACTTTCTTATGGGCATGCATCAGAAATCTGAGAAATTAATGTGCTGAATTCTTTCTAATGAACACATCTAAATACCTTGTTCTGTGACTGGTTTTGTACTGTAGCTAAACTTGGGTAATTTTCCATGACACATTTGTGATGCACATTTGAAGTCCTTACCCTAAAGCATGTTAATGGGAGAATATCCTAAAGAAAAGGCGCTGGCTATTTTGGAAATAAGACTTTAGGTATATTCACTTATTTCAAGTATGATAAAATCCTTCCAATTCTCTGACCCATTTGGTTGAAACAAGAACAGTAGGAGCAACAATCACCCAGAGGCAATTAATTAGCACAGATTTCAGTTCAGTTAAGATCTGGCAAAGAAACAGATACCTGCAGAAGTCCTATGCTGTGAGTAAGTAGCAACTGTAATAATAGGTAGTACAAATAATGAAAGAATTGCAGGAGAAAGTAGTTCCTGCGGAGTGCCTAGAAGCTGATTTTCACTATATTGAAGTGATATCATAGAGAATGAGGTCAACTGGTACAAATTCTACTGTCTGCTTTTTTTTCGAACATGGTAAGGAATAGAAGTCAACCTCCCTCTTCCAAGAAGAGGAGGGATTTAACAATACTAAGAAAACTTCCAGGAACAAATCCAGGTATTCTTGCTTTTATCCTTTCAAGGAGAAAGAGTTATCTAATGCAAAACCTACTTTCTGATAAAGGCCAAAAATGTAATTAAAATTCTTGACATCCGAAATGAGCAGGAGCTGATAAAGAGCCTTTTTAGTAAATATTTCCCCTTAGGACCCTCAAAGGAACCTGGCATTACGCTTCACTCTGCTTCTGGAGGAGGTAATTAAAATGGAGCTTCTGAATAAAACAAGCAATGTGTGAAACCTTACAGGTTTGAGGAAGAAAAGTCTGTTTCATATTCATTTCCCCAATGTACATAAAGCAGAGGCTTTGCTCACAAATGAAACTGTTATGCCAACTGCATGAAGGGAGAAATTTGTTCTAGGAAATAAATAGATAAATACATAGAAGTTCTCAGGAGAAATTATGTGGTATCAGCTATGCTCCAGGTGTCATTAGATTCTGCGTAGGTTTGTCAGGGCTCTGAGCCTGAAGAGGTTCAGGTCCTCGGAGGTTTTCAGAGGCTGAGGTCATCAGGACCATAGGCACAGAATGCATATGTCTTGGCAGTACTGGTATTGTTCGAGTAGGCTTCACAAATCGGTGCTTTGTAAACAGATGTGTTCTTGGAGGTGCCTTTTCATGAGTGTTCTTGGACATGTCAAGGTAGTGTACCACAGAGCAGGACAGGATTCGATGGCTTGGTCCCAACAAGAAGCAGAGTCCACTGGCAGTGAACTTGCATCACCACAGGGGGGCTGACTCTTGGTATTGGCTTTATTGTGAGTCAGATGTTTAAAACATTCAGCATAATATTCAACCATACTTTGGGAGAGAGGTGGGAATCTTGTAGAGGAGTTCCAACAAATTCCGTGTGTATTGGAGGCTGAGTAAAGCAGGGGAGGTGTAAATTAATACATCTTTAAAGTAATGCTTTAATTGACACACTGACACCTACCTGCATGAGTGGGCTAGCAGTCAGCATATATGTAGCTCTGAACTGGTCACAGCACGCACTAGCTTCCCCTGTGGGGATGTTAAGAGGGATGTGGAGATGTGCTTTGAGCATGATAGGGTAAGAGAGTCAGTAGCAGGGAAGGGCACAGAGAGGATTGTGTGGGATTTAAGAAGGGGATTTCTTCATCAGTGGGAAAGCAAACTCCTCTGGTTCTGCTGCTCCTGGTACAGCTGCTTTCCTGCTGTGTCAGTTGTACTTTCTGTCTTTATCACTGTTGACAAGCCAGACTTTGCCTTTGTTATGTGTCTCTGGGAGGAAGGTGTCTTTCCTGTTTTGATTTTGGTCTTTTTTTCTTCTCTGTTTTTTAATTTAGCTGCTATTTAGAAGCAACCTGCTCCAGTCTGCATTTGGGTTTTGTTACAGACCATTAGTCTTGGAACAGAACAGATTCTCTCATGTCCTTTCTAGCTCCTGATCTGTTAACCAGTGTTGAAGATGACATGTTCTGTCTTTGTCGCTATAGTCCCAGGCTGATGGGGATGAGTGGTCCATTCCAGGCTTGGGTTCCCTTAACAGATTTGTCTTTGGATTATGGGTCCATGGAAGAACTTCCCCAAAGCACTGACAAAATGAATGGATTCTGCAAAAATACTAGTTTTTAAATCCTGTTAGAGCTTTAATGGATGTGTGCAAGTTAAGATCTGTGAGAGGTCTGTCTGTCAGTCATTGCTGTGTAGGGTTTCTGAGCTCTCTGGAAAGTCTACCCAACGTCTGGTACAGAGCTCTCCCTTTGGGGCTTCAAATCCTTGAACTGAAAAGGGAGTATCTAAAATTTTCAAAAGAAACAGTTGCCCAAAAAGAAATTCAATGTCATACAAAGCATTTAATGTCCTTCAGAATGTCTGCTGAAAAATGAAAATAGAAGGAATTTGTCATTTAAATCTGAACATGATATCATGAGAAATTTCAGCTCACCACTTAAATCCAACAAAGCAAGACGCACATAAAGACAGTGTCAGTTTTAATCATTGGCACTGGTATCAACTAGAATAAATGCATCTACAAATGTTACAACAGGAAAAGTCTTAGTGTCTAGCTAAGAGTGGATTGGCTTCTCCTGCTACCTGAGGAGCTGATACTCATGACATCAGTCCTGGTTCCCAGAGGGAGAGCTGAGGTAGAGTTGGTATGTCATTTCTCAGAAAGTAGATGAGCAAAGAAGATGTTTCTTTTTACAGCAGCATTAATGGAACTTGCAGAATGCTGGTTGCAGAGGTCCTCGTAGCATGCTTGACAATGTTTAGTATGAATTATGTGCAAAGCTACCGTACCTTGACCTGAGGCAGTTGTTTCAACTAGTGCTTTTTTTGGAAACGATACATCAAAAACTCCAGAAACTTAAGGGTCTGCTGGGAAGTTGAAATAAACAAACTTGGTAATGGATGAAACTTGGAGTTAAGAAAACATCCATTTTCTTTTGCTATAGTTTTTTTCATCCTAACTATTATTTGAAAGTGCTTTATAATGTTGCAAAGCAAAACTTCCCAGGGTGCTCTTTACATGCACTACTTTGATGTACGATTGTTAGGCAGTTTGACCTTATGGAAGAAGAAAAAATAGACAGTGTGTCATATTCTTCAGGAAATCTTGTTCGTTAAAATGTTTTAGATTCTAAACTTTGTATGAGGTGGCCCATTTGTTTTTCTTGGTTATTGCTTACTTTGTGCAACACATCTTTTAAAAGAAATCTGTTTGTGAAACATAGCATTCAGAAACTAGAAGTTAGACCTTTGTGTATAACTCCTACCTGATTTTTGAAAATCTATAGTTTTGCCAAGTTAGTAGATGAACAAAAATAAAAGTATAAAAAGACCATGCTGCTGTGAAAAACTGGTTTAGCATTTCTGAAAAGTATAGTTAATAAATATTCAGAAAATTAAGCACTTTGAAAAACGCAGGCTGTCTGGCAGCAGATCTGCACTGTATCTAATAACATTTTAAATTAATGGGTATAGTGAGTGGGTTAAGGGCTCAGCAGAGATTGTATTAATTTTCTAATGATTGTTAAGCAATTTTAGCATGTATTTTTTGCTTATATAAGAAGCATCATAAGCCTTGTCTGTCTTAAATTTTCTCTGAGTATTTGGAGTGCTTTCCTCTGCCTGCTGGTATTGAACACTGTTACAATCCTGGGGGAGGTTGCTGCTCAGGAATACAGCTAATTTAGACTATACGTGGGTATATTTATATGAGGGCTGGCTTTAGCTTTGGCTGTCATCCTTGCTTACTGCTGGTAGTTTGAGACTAGGCAAGCTGCAGGCTCAGCTGGACTTGGGTTTGCGTTCGTAGACTGCAACAGCATTGCTGTGTTCTTGGACAGGCAGCCAACTGTTTAGCTTGTGCACAGTTTACAGAGCAAGTTACTTGGCTGTATTAGGTTTTATTTTTGTAGTGGCTAAATGACAGGTTCTGTTTCTAACATTTGGATCTTTCCTTTGTCAGGCTTTCTTCTACCATTCTCTTCCAAATCCTCTTACCTGTGCTTCTACTGGGCTTGCGTTCATTTGTCAGTCTTGTCTTATGCTAGGATCTGCTTCAGAAATTCAAATTCTGATTCTTCTCCTTTTGTTCAGGAAAAATAGCTTTAATGAAATTCATGTTTTTAACTTTAATTTTTGTAATTTCCATCATAATATTAAAAACAACACGTGACAATAATATCTGACTAATTCTTCCCTTTGTAGTTCCCTTGCAGTAAGGGAAAGACTAATAAAGTTGCTCTTCTGGTAGCTTCCATTTTAAGCAATCAAAGATAATCTGTATGTCACTTAACAAGAAAAATCATCTCCAACTTTTAGACACAATTGTTCCAGAGTGGGTTTATTTCCAGTCATGCTTCTTTTTGACTGGCTTCAACCAACTAGCACGTTGTAAAAGTTCATACAGAATATTCTGTGGGAGTGAAAGGCAGAACTATATCTAATTAGTAGATGGTCCCTTTGTATCTTAACCTGTATGCTGGTTGGGTAAGCTGAATTGTTTTTAATTGCAGCCATGTAAATCACATTGCTGCTGTTGCATTCTTTCATTGTGATTTGAGAGAGCAATATGTATCTTGCTTGGAAAGAGGAGGTTTTAGTGGTATTTGCAGGAACTGATGCCATTCTTCTGCTGCACACATGGGATTCATCAGGAGCCCCATCTGAGAGTAACAGCTTATTAAAACACTAGCTTGTGCTACACATTGGTAAGATTTCTTACATGTTCTGAAATCAGCTGCTTGCCATTTATTGGGACTAACCTAATCTCAAAGACAGAATGGTTCATCAATTCCTAGATTTCTCTGTTATCACACTTAATGCTAGAGTCTGCAAATGACATGTTTTAATAACACCGTGTGTAGGTTTCTCACTTTGGATCAATACTTGATCATTTTTGTGTGTACGTCTTACATTTTTTATTTATTTTTTAATTAAACCCACAATTCTGATGGTAAATTGTTGGGAATACAGCTGGCTGAAGTTTTTATGCCAGGACTACAACATAAAATGGGATTTTGATTATAAAGATACACATGTGCACACACACACACAAATATGTGTATGCGGATATGTAAAATATTGGCAAAAAACTGCTGCTTCGCAGTTGCAACTTTGTTTTTTTTAGCTGGAAACAAAAATCAATTGGAAATTCAGTGCCAGCAAGTTGTATTTGCATTTTATGATGACCTGAACATGCTGTATCTTAAAGGAATGACACTGCACCAAGGCTTTCAGTGCGGTTTATTAAGTGAGTCTCACTTCTAACTAACTGTATTTCCAGGGCTTCCTGTGATGTGCTTTGAGGTACTACATGGCCTTGTGTTTCCCACTTCTCCCCCCTCCCTGTATACTCAGTAAAAAACTGAGTATCTTCACTACTAGTCTGCATAAAGCAAATACTTTGTTGCCTGCAGCCAAATTCTGTTCCTCTTGCGTCTTTGTTTGAGCTTTTACAGATGACCTACTGTTATTAAGCATCTGAGAAGAAAGCAGAAGCCTAGATGAAGATAGCATAGAGAGTGCCCAAACCAGGTGCAGTGTCGTTGAGGTCCATATATATGTTCATCATGCTGAAAGTCCTATTTGTCATTGCGGGAGAATTACAAAATACCACATCTTGGGTTTCTGTGTCTCTGCTAACGGTGCGTGGTATTCTGTTTCCCTGTGTTTGAATCGGAGGAGTTTGGAATATGGATTGTTCCAGAGGTAGACTCTAAGTTTGTACAAATCAAGAATCCCACTTCTGTGAAGCTCTGGGAGATCTGGGCCTGGAAGTTAATTTTTCCCAGTTGTCCATCAGACACTAAAGATGGTGAGCTTCACTCTGATATTTCACTGTATCAGAGGTCTTTTCTTTAGTCAGGATTTAGACAGAGCATTTTGTTCTGCTTTTCTTTAAAAATAAAAGATTCAAAGTTTCATGAAGGGTATCCTTGCTTATCTTTGTATTTTAAATATATCTAATGCTATTTTGCCTTTTATTTTTAAAAGTATGAATAGATTACATTTATTAAGGTCTCTTATTATGTAAGCTTATTGTGTTTTCATGCAGTAGAGCTCTTTCTAGACCAGACTCAATGCCTGTTCATTGGAAGTTAGTGCCATTGTCTTGTAGATTTGCACTTTGAAACACTACCATTATTGGCAGTGAGTTTTGTGAGTGCGTGTTTACTGTTTCAAATGCTTCTCTTTTTCCCCCTTTATTTATTGCTTATTTACTTGCAGACATTTGAATTGTCTGGCTTCATTGAACTTGAGTTTGGAGTTGCTGATTCTGTGTCTTTGGTCTAGAGTCTGTCCTTTTAAATAACAGTAACAAAGTGCTGTCATGATGACTAGGTTGCTCTCTCCAGTGTGGGAGAATCATCTCTGCTGCTTCTGAAAGCTTTGCCTGAGGTAGCCCTGTATAATTGTAACATTTGAGATAGTTGTTTGAAGTTTATACTGTGCTTTCTACCTAAACTGAGACCTGTTTAAAAATTGGTTGAATTAAATCCCATCTCTCCGTTCTCTGCTCTGCTGGTGACGTCGTGGTGCAGGATTGGGGTTTTAAATATGTCTTTGAACAGATGCAGTTTGTGTCATTGTGCTTGTATAAAGTGGGGACGTTGTGTGGGAAAAGGGTTTATCCCCCAAAGTGTGGGTGTGAGGAAGTATGGACCAGACCTCCTCTGTCATACAGGAGGTGCACATCAGATGAAGTAGATGTTTTTGTGGAATTAACAAATCATGATTTTTGGGTTTGCTTGTCAGTCTGCTGATATTAGTTCGGATTTCTAGAGTTAGCTTTTACCTTGTTGTTCCAGTAGAAGCTGTACTGCAAGGACTACAGACAACATTGAGGTTGCAAATCCCTCACTGGAAAAATCCAATCTATTATGAGTGTTTGCTACTGAGGGCTATAGGAGCTGGATGCTCTGCTATGTAAATGGGGGGGGCAGGAGGATTCCGATCCATCTGTGCCTTCGCCTTTCTTTGCTCTTTCAGCTATATATGTATAGCAAGGCAAGGGGAGCTTGGGCTCCAAGCTGCTGTTCATTTTCACATTTCTCATTTCTCCAGAGAAGGATGTTGGGTTTCCTTGTCCTGGTGGTTCTTGTGTTGGTTGTTTCTTTAACCTTGGACTGTGAAATGATCTAGGTGAAAAGAAGGAACTACAGACTGAAAAAAGGGAAGAAGCTTCAAACAGATCTGTCTACATAGTAAAAAAGTATGAGCACTGTGTGGAGCCGTCCTCTGTATTACTACTATTTAAAAAATAAAACAACAACCCAAACCCAACCAAACAAACCCAAAATAAGAACAGAATGTAGGAATTAGTCATGGTGATTCAGACTTGATGTCCATCCAACCTCACATCCTTTATGACATTGGTCAAAAGTGACAGGCTCAAGATTACAGCAACAAGGCAATGACTTTCCCATCCCTCCTCTCCCACCCTTCAGTGGTATGTGGCTCAGGATGTTTTCCTGAGATAAAGGTGTGTGGTTAGTAAGCCTTGCTGCATTTCTCTTCCATAAATCTGTTTGGCCTCTCCTTAAGGCTGTAGGGTTTTGGTGTCCACAGTATCTTGTGTCAGAATCCCGTGACATAGATGCAGGTTGTGTGAAGACAACTTCCATTTGTTTGTCGTGAACATGCTACCATTTACACCCTAGCTCTTGGGCTACAAGAGGCAAAACTGATCCCTGTCCATCCTGGATGTGCCACCTGAGTTTTGCTTGCTACTGTTATATCCTGGCTTCTTCATCCTCTTACTAGCGGTGTTTGAGCTGTTCAACCACTGATTGAGTGGGGAGAGGAGCAGAACAGTAGCCAGTATTCAAGGTGTAGGCCCACAGTGGGTTTATTGGCAGTGTTAAGCTTGTCTCTCTTTTTGTCTCTCCTCTGTGTAACTCCCAATAACGTGCTGGTTTGTTCTGACTGCTAAGCATTTAGCTGGTAGTTGCCTGAAAACATGTGTTTTATGCTGGAGGAAAATACGTCATGCCAGGTCCAACAGCCCAAGAGAGGTGAGGCAGCTGCTGCTCTGAGCTGCCAGGTCCAAGTGGTAGTGAGGCTGAAATGTATCCCCAGCAGGCATGGGTATGCACCTTGTGTGTGCATGGCCAACACGGATGGTGCAGACAGATTGAGTACTCGGACACAGACCGGTTTGCCTTAGATGGAGGGAGATCCGTGCATAAGAGTATGTGTATACATACGTAGGAGGAGGATCCTTCCAGCAGCTGGGCTTGGGCACTTGGTCTGCCCAGTAGCTGCCCCTGGATCCCAGTTTCCCCACTTGCTGGCACCATGACATATGAGCCTCCTGGTCCCACAGCCAGCACCCCCTGTACTCTCGTCTGTAGAGCCACACAAGCATTCTCAAGCCCAGAGCTGGCCTTCAGAGACCTGCTCTAAACCCTTCGCTTCCAGGCCACATCTCCTGCTTGGTCTTTGCTAGCGCTCGCATACTCATAAACCCAGTACAATCTCAAAATGCCCTTCTCCTTCATCCTCTTGTGTGTCCTACACCCTGAGGCAGCAACCCTACTTAATACTTAATATCTGTTCCCCATGACTCACGTTGATGGCTCCGTGCCTGGATGCTGGGGCTGAAGTTCTGGGACAGATAGGGTGTTCCTCATCAGGAGTTGTTGGGTTGGGGTCCTGCCTGCTTCTGTGCCTCTACTCCTCCAGTTTTGTGGAGATGGGCTTTTGATGCATTGATGGGCCTGGGAGTAGTCTGGAGGTGTATTATTTATATAAGTGAAATACAATAATAATCCCAAAATTATACTCCCCAAGTGGTAGTGGTCAGATCAGAAGCCAGTATTTCACCTGTGACACCAAGACTGACTTTTTTCCATGTGAATGGCCTTTCATAAATGTAACTTTTAAGTGGGGTGCTTTTTTCCTGGCTAATATAAATATTGTCAACAAACCTTGCACCTCATTATTCATCTTTTTTTCCTCCTAGTTTTATTAAGAATATCTTGAGTAGCATAGGTGTTAACATAGATCTGCAAAACTACTGATGGCTTCCCTCTGATGGCTGATGATCACCCATCTTTTCTTATTTTTTTTAATTATTTATCTATGCAAGAGTAAATTAGGTTCTGTTTCTGTTTAGACAACACAGAAGTTGTCTGTCTTTATTTTCATGATTTTTGTCTGGTGCGGTATTGGGCTTGTCATTGGCAATGATGCTTCTGTCATTTGCTTTTGGAAATTGTTTCATACTCTAATACCTTTTTTTTTGTCAGAATTTATGTACTCGCCAGTTTTATTCTATCGTTCATAATAATTTACTCAACCCATGTAATTTTCTAAATTAGTCTTGTCATCCTTCAATGTAAGGAGGTTCCTATGCACCTCTGTTAAGCAGATGAAATATATTCATCTTTTCTGACTTTTTCTTATAAAGTCAGTGCTTCCCTCGCTTTTCCTGTCTTAAAGACTTCCTTCTAGGATCCTTGGCAGAACTGAGCATCTTTTCCCATCTGTGCTCTTTTCCATTTGCAAGAAATGCATCTCAGGTCAGTATTGCACAATACCCCACTGCGGTTTTTGGACAAGTCTGAAGTTCCCTGTTTGGTAAACTAGGAGCATGTGTTTTATATATATGTATTCATTTATTATAATTTTTTATTATTGGCTCTTGTTTTACTCAGGGGGAAAACCCCAGAGGCATAGTACACTAACTGTGAAAAGGCATTGCTTTCTGTTTTAGAAAATTGTTATGGTAAACTTAATAGCCGTATAAACAAAGCTTTATAAAATTACATAATAATTCATGTATTCTTCCCTGTTTAACCATAGTAAATTCGACAGAATTTTTCCTTCCTGTTTTTTACAAGCATCTGTGTTGAGAAAAGCAAATATAAAATGATTTATGAGTGTTTTGAATTATCATTTTCTCCTTTATGAGCATACTCAGTTCTGATATTTTTTCCTGAATTATTTTTGCAGAACTGTTGTTTTCAATTGAAGGTATAATAAAATATGCCTCTCTTGATCATTCCATATCATATTCATATCTCCAATCATTCCACTTCATTTTCTTTAGGTTTTAAGAATATTCTTAATTCAAGATTTTTCTGTTTCTGCAGTGTGTCTGCTCAGTCCTTTCTCAAGTCCTGCAGACTCCATCGTGGGAACTGCAGTAGGGCAGTGAATCATTTCATGGGCTGATGCACTGCTGCAGTGGCTGACACCAAATGCATCGCTGGGTCAAAGTCCTTTGGACAAATCAACATTCATATAGGAGATTTTTCTTTTTTCCTAACTCTAGGCTACTAGTGATTGGTTCCTGTCTGGAGTTTTTGTCATTGGAGATGGGGTGGGAAGTGGTTGCTCTTTGCCAGAATCGAACTGGGGCATTAACATGTTCTGGTATAGGGATCCTATAATATTGTGCCCAGGGCTCTGGAAATAATAGCTAATTAAACTTAGCGTACTGGTTCTGCTAGGATGGCTGAGTATCTGTCATTTTGTTTTGCCAACATAGACTTTGTAGCCCCCTTAGTTTGGTTACTGAAGTTGCACGCATGAAGGTGAAAAAGAATAGTATGCCAGCTAGAAAATCCGATGCTTATATGTGCTGTGCCACGTATGGCAACTGGAAGTGTTAAGATACAAAAACATCTGGATCTCTGGTCACCAGTCTTCATGCCTCTGCCCAGTCCCCCAGAATTGCTAGTTTTTGGTTTCATAAGCAAGAACACTTCATTCTGCCACCATGGAGCACTGGATTTTCTTCAGGATCAAACTTGTCTGCCTCAGCTTTGCATCTTTCAAATACAAAGTTGTTGGCTGCAGTTCCTTTGGAGCTCTGGTCTATAACATGAAAGCTTGGAAGTTTGTTGTTGTGAATAGACATAGATGAGGCTTTTTGAATCAAATGGGATTTTGCAAATAAAAATGCTTTGTAGAACTGGGAAAAGATTTCTTGCAGCTGTTTTTGCAGGTAGTGCATAGCCTGTGAAATCAGGAATGAAGGCTTCTGGTTGGTTGTCTCCATGTGTATTTAGTGAAAAAACACGTGCTAGGATGGCAGTTACTGCTTTGAGCAAGACTGAGCTCTCTCTGTGCTAAGCAGTGTGCTGTACGCACAAGAGCTTGTGCTTACAAACTGGTTGTAAAGAACAGGTCAAGAGTAGGCAAGAAGCAGCTCTTTTTAAAGAGAGATTGCTGAAGCTAAGGGTGACTTATTACTACGTAGCTTTAGACTGGGAGCTGTAGGAGGGGGGAGAATTAAGTATTCAGTATGGTAGAACATGGCTTAATTGTAAGCCCAGACTTTTATATGACTCCATTATTGGAAAAAAGGAAAAAAAAATTCTTTAGCTGAAAGTTGAAGATGTTGCTGGAATGTAAAAAGCAATGAAATACTGAATTTCAGGCATCTCATTTAAGAAATATTCTGCACAGAATCAGCTGTAGCAGTACTAAACATGTTTACCAAACATGAACACTTGTTACAGGCCAGCTTACAGCTTGAGGTGGTGTTCCACATCTCTGGGCTTGGCAGAGGAGCTGTGCTTTATTCTCAGGGCATCATGCAGCCACGCAGGGTACAGTATGATCTGTCTCTGGGGAAATTAGTCCACTCATCTCATCACGAATTGATTCTGGCAAGCGACTGGTAAATGTTATGACACATTGTTGTCCTTCTGATATATTCTCTCTCTGTCTCTTTATACGTGTGCATATGAAATGTGGATGGTGATGTGTGTTCCTAAACATACTGTAAGCTATTGGTATAATTCACAAATAAGAAATGAGCATCGATTATACAATTGAACTGATCCTTGCAGCAGTAAGAATTTAAGGAAGCAAGCAATAATATGAATCACTTAGCTGGAAAAGAAGAAATATCTAGATGCAAGCTGCATTTGGCGAATGAGTGGAAGTACGGCAATTTGAGTGCAGTATAGACCGAGACCCAGCTCTTTGCATTATTTTTACAGTGGTCTGAATTGCTTAGCTGCCACTCTCTTCTGAGATTTTTGGAACATTATAAATACTTAAATTTGTATTCACTGGTTTAGGATGTTGCCAAAAGCACTGAAAGAATTGCTGTCCTAAATTAATTAATTATGTTTGTTGAATCTGTAGTGTGGAACACAAATGTCAGTTCTATTCAGACAGAAGGGAAGATTCCTCTCCAGGCCATAACTGATTTTACCCTGGCCTAACGAGTCATATATTTCCACTTGACCTGTAAAGAGAGTTTTTTAAAAAAGATCATTGCTTCAGGCCACATATAACCTCATCATTTGCAGCAGTGGAATTTAGTGGATTTAATGTAAACTACTTGAAATTGTTTGATGATATGTCTGAGCTAACCACAGGGAGGGGGAGAAATGCCTGGCCTTAGGTTTCAGTAAAATATGAAATAGGAGTTGGCACATATGAAATAGTTTTAAATGGCAAAGTCTGCCTGCTGTGCTACACAGCTGCCCCTTCTCTTGCTTTGAGTGCGTCCCTTCCCTAAGAGTCTACATTTTGGATTTAAAATACTGCAGCTTTTCCATTCAGAAAATCTGTTTAGGATATTCATAGATGTTTTAAAAAGGTATTAGCTGTAATTTTTCTTTCCTTGTGAATCCTGAAGTGTTTAACATATAGCAGTAGAATGAAGTCTGTGCTCTGCACAATGGTCCCAATAAATATTGAAAACTGTAAACTATTGCTCAAGTTTTTCAGTAAAGTTACCTGGTGTCTGTCAACATACATACACCAGGACTCTATATACTGGTCCTCCCTCCCCCCCCCCCCCGTCACGGCCCCCACGCGGGGGGCGGCGCCCCCCCCCCCCCCCCCCCCGGTCAGGACTCAGGTGAGGTGAGCTGCACTCCTCATGTGAGCAGGTCATACCATCTTAGAAAAGGCTATACTTTGTATCTCAGCACTTCAGCCTTCATCCTCTGTTGTTTCTGAATCTGTATTTTATAAACTATTTTCATTTTGTCCTGTAAGGATGACTTATTCTGCAGCAGTAGTTGTACATATGTATTATTAATTACCTTAAAGTGTTTGTTTAAATATTTCATTTTGTTAATAGTGTAACATGCTGAACTTTGAATTCTCTGCATATGTGCAGAGCACCAGTAGTGGAAGTTGTGCTACTTATTGCTGCAGGTTGTTTCAGATGAACTGTAAAGACTTTTGTGTGTTTTGGTTCCTCCCAAGCTGGTGAGATTTCTAACATTTTAAGCTACTTTAGGAAAAGTTGGGATGATTTACATCTGGGAGCACTTGGGTCATAACAGTGCTATTGGAGCAATGAAACCTTAAACAGCTGAGTCAACATGCTCTCCAAGGAGTATCAGTTGTATAATGTTAAAACGCCATCCATTTCTTCGTATCTCACAATGTGAAGGAATGGTATAAGCGAACATACTAACCAATACATGTTAATTTTTCCTGCTTTATTTAGTGCACGTTTTTTAAAAGGTTTTGTGTCTTTAATACCTACTATTTAGAACATGGCAGCAATGATGCAGCAAAACTTCCAAAGAAGGTACGTTTTGTGGCATGTTCCTCCAGCTTCTGCGTTTGGTTTCTCATTAATGAATGTGCAATAACTCAGTTTATTTGGATGAACTTTACATTACCTGTTGTGACTTGAGATCCCTATTTACTTGTATGTAATTAACATAAAACCTCAAACTGGATGTCTGCAGTACAGTGTCTCATCACAAAAGCCAGCTAACTGTAAAAGCTGATAATGTGTGTAAAGCACGTTAAGCTCCCTGGGTGAAAGGTACCATAGAAATGCAAAGTATTAAGCCAGTAGTTTAATTATAAGATAAGAGGTAATTGAAATTTTCCAACACGGTTGCATGTAGAAGACATTCTGGTGATTTGCTTTGTAATATTTAGGTCAGTGAATTGAGATGTTTTTCTAAATCCTTTATGAATATTCTTTCATTTAAGAGCATGGCTCGAAGGTGTCTGATGCATTTATTTGGCTGGCTGATACTGCAGTTTAAAAATACCACATTTCAAGTAGGCAGAGAAGTGCTGTATAGAAACCTTTGAAATAACCAACCTTCATCCTTCAAAGTGACAGTTATTGTGCTATAATAATTGTAGAAGTACTGAATTTGCTTCAATTGATTTTTGTTTTTTTTAATAGTATACTGCTCGTTTAATACACAATGCCTCCAGAATTTAATCTTCATGTCCCTCTTGTGGTTTATAATTTGGTGCAGATTTCCCTTGAGGTATTTCTCCTTGCCTTATATATATCTATATAAAAACCGAACATTTTATCACAAGTACTAAATCTCACTTTATGGCATTTACTGTGCTCTTAGATAGAATGATTCATAATTTGAAATCAGTAATTTTATATGACATTTGGTCCTGAAAACTTCTGTACTACTTCCATTTACAAAAAAAAGGTAGCCTGTAACAATTGTATGATATTTTTCACTTAGAAATGTCCAAGACAGATGTTAATTTAATGTGGTAGTAATAGTTCTCTCTCTGACATACCAGTTGTGACTAGAGGAATGTGTCAGTTGGCTGCAGCTGGAGCCTCCCAGCATCTCTGCATCTGTTCCCATGCTGCCTCCATGGTCAGTAATGCTGTGAAGTGGATACAGTGTGGGAGAGAAGGAGATGTTTGAGGCTGCAGTGTGCTCACAGATGCACAGAGGGAATTCCCTCCTTGGTACCCTGAAGCTTTTCTCCTCTTGCAGTCATAGTAACACCACAGGGTGAGCAGGCAGCCTTGTTTCCAGCCCAAAACTGTCTTCTGTGACTCTGCTGATGGGAGTTAAAAACTAAATGGATTGCTGCATTCTGCATGAAGTGGAGCAGTGTTTTTAATTAAGTGTTAATTTGTCTTTACTAGAAAAAAAGTGAAAAAGGCTTTGAAAGATTTATACTGCCTTCCACCCAGTGCTTTTTCCTGAAGAGAAAAAAATCTCTTTCTTTTTGAATTTGAGAACCAGGTGGAGTTCTACTCTTCGAAAGTTGTCTGTACAGCTATAGGGGTTGAAAGATAAATTTAATTATGAAAAGTACTGTCCTTAAGTTGTTGGAGTTTTGAAGAATTAAACATGTTTGCTCTGTATTTAGGATGTGAAAGCCTAGGACTAACTGTGGTGGTTTTGTTTAGTATCTGTGTAGTGAGAGGCTGTGGCCTCCATTTTCCCCTGCTGTGGTCTGATGTGGTTGTGCAGGGAGGGCATATGCTGCAAGCCTTTCTTACAGGAATGTTGCAGCTCAGTGCCTGTCTTTCAGAGCAGAAAGACTAAAAGGGCCTTAATTCTCTGAATTATGGTCCACATGCACGGCATCCTCCGAGGGACGCAGGACAGTTTGCCTGTGGTGTCATACAACTTCCCCCAGGCTCTGTCTCTAAGCACTGATCACAGGTGTGCAATCACAGAATAGTTAGGGTTGGAAAGGACCTTAAGATCATCTAGTTCCAACCCCCCTGCCATGGGCAGGGACACCACACACTAAACCATGTTGCCCAAGATAAGTTAAGGGGAAATTTGAATGTCCCTGAAAAGAGGAAGCCTTCCTGAGAAGAACCAGCTCACATGGCTTATGGCATCCCCATAGGGCCTTACAGGGAAGCCCCTGTAAAGGCACTGTTTTTCCCTCTCTGTTTCCTATCACTTCTGCTTAATCTTCCTCCTCAGCATCCCTCATCATTCCCTTGCCCTCTGTTTCATCCTGAATCCCAGATAAAAGAGCACTGCACCCAGCTTGTTTTCATTCCACCAAGTCCGTTGCATTTAGGATCCCTGTCCATTCCCATTCATTTCCATGACATTCCATCCCACTCCTACTGCACTGCAAATCCCTTCCCTGGGGTGGAGGTGGTGGTTGTTGCTGGCAGCCAGATTCTCTGCCAGGGATGCGGCAATGCCATGGGAATTAAAACCTTGGCTCTTTAGCATGGTACGCTGGAGCAGGTCACCCACAGCCAGCCCATGTAGAAGGTACAGAGAATGAAGAGGGCATGGTACATGTCATTAGTGAGTATGGTGTCTGTCAGTGATTTAGTTTTTGCCTTATGTAATGGATTGAAAATATACTTGTCACAGTCTAATCGTGCAAATTATTTCACTTTAAGGTAGAGTCAAGTGTAAGGATGTGGCTGAAGCCCATACTTCCAAGAAGAAATATATCAAACCTTCAAGTTCCAGATTTAGTCATGGTCACAGAAGGAGTTGACAATGAAGTTTTTTCAGTTAACACAGTACTGTTGCTTGGAAGACAGTCAAACTGTTCCAATTTCATTGTCACCTATATATTGTGCTTTGAATGGCAAATGAATGACATTTGAATTTTCTGTTTACGTACTCATAATTTTGAAGTGGCCCTGTGTCAGTTGGAATTCAAGCAGGAGCTGAGATTTTATTGCCTGCATGTACAAATGAATACTGCCATGCTTCATGGACCATGAAGTTTGGATTGTATCTACTAAATGAGCAATTGGCTTTTATAAATAATCGGTTTTCTGCTTAATTACAGGACTAGGTTTTCCAGCGCATTTGTCGTGTGATCTGTGTATATGGTGATGCTGGTTTTAATTGAATGTGCGAAATAATCAGCTTTCTTCGAACTTTTTGAGTCAATACTGACTCATCAAACTGTGGCTGATGGATTTAATTTGCTGTTTACGGAGTTATTGATTAAATGATTGAGAATTGCTTGAGAGAGAGGTAGTTTACCTGGAAACTTACACTACTGCTCCTCTTGAATTAACTTGTGAACAGCTTTTAAAATGTTACTGTTGTTTAATAGTTACTAAATTTAAACTGGGTTTATTATTTCTATAACATGGTATTTCACTATTTATGATAGACCCTCTCTTTTTTGACTTCATGCTTGATTAACTTGCTAAGTAGCTGCTGCTTTTCGCAGAGTACTGGAAGCTAAAATGTGATGTATTTGCTTTATAGATGTTTCAACTCCAGTTTTTCAAATATTAAACCCACCTTTTTTCCCCAAGATTCAGTTAGGAGTGTTTGCTGAAAGACTGATAGACTGGAAAATGACTCAGTCTCTTAAAAATATTATAATTTGCATTATGGAAACTCCTTAAAGATTTGCAGTGATGTGTATATCACTAAAAGATAGGCAGGATTCAAGACCTTTCTTCCTTGAGAAGTTGACGGTGGTGTCTGTGCCATCTGGTGTGTATAAAGCCTGCTAAAAGCCCCCTTTCATTTTTCATGGAGGGAACCTGCAAGAGTAGCTTCTTCACACCCATCTCTGCCTCCTCATAGTGATGCTACCACACACCTTCTCCTCTTTTTTGTAGGTGTTTGAGTGTAATTATTACATCCCTTGTACATATTTCACTCTTTCTTCTTACATGTTTTTTGTCTTTTGGATGATGAATATTTGTCTCTGGGTATCTGTTTACATAAACTAGCTAAATCCAAGTATTGTTTGAAATTAGAATTAATAACTACATCCGCATCTTTCTAAATAAACACTAAAACAGAGCCTTATTTTTCTTAAAAGGTTATCATCTCACTTAAACGTGTTTTTAAAAATAAAATATTTCCTTGTGTGTCTTGTTAGAATGAAAATTTTAGAATGTATTTTCATTTTGTGAATAATCTTGTGTTTCACATTTGGGTTTTTAGTTTCTTTTAAAGTGCCACCTACTGGTATTCTTGAAATTTTCTTGGGCAAAATTTGCCTCTAGAAAAATAAAGCTATGTCTGCTTCCGTTTATTTGAAACAGTGAAAAGAATGAAAATGAAGTATTTTGCGAATTTATTATTTGGTTAATCTTGTGTCCTGTTACTGATCTGGATAGCCTCCCTCTTTTTCTTTTTTTTTTTTTTTTTTTTTAATGAAAAATATTTATTAGAAGTACCTTCCCATATTTTTCTGAGTTGCAGTACTACTGTGTGTGCATTTTTTTTCTGTATTTGGCAAATGTGCTACTGATCTAATGTGCATTTGATCACAAGCCTTGGCTTAAAAAGGAGAGAAAAGCCATTTTTCCGGAGGTGCTTTTTCTAGTGGTGATTTTTATAGTTCAGTTTCAACAGCACACGGTGTTCTTTAGTCCTGAGTTTGCAGTTAGGTAGAAGTCTGAGGACTCTTGCCAAAACCTCAGAAATCACCAGTAGAGGAGAGTGAATTAAAACCTTCTCTACTCTGGCCTGGGCTCAGAGGCAGGGAAGGGCTGCTGTCCCTTTCCACTGCTCGCATACCAACCCCTCCAATGCAAAACCTGTTTGCATTCACCACCTTTTGGTAGGTCTCTGTGGTTCTAGCAGATCCAAGAAGCCTTGTACTTGTTTTCTAGTGCTGTTATTCTTTTGATTTAGCAAGGTTTGGTACTTAATGTTCCTTTTTCCTATAGGAACATGGGATTTAGGGATACCTCTACTGTTTCTCCTAAATAAATAAATATTTCTGCACCCAGAGCTCACAGCATGCACAGTGAAGAAATAATAGGACGAGAAGACAGACGTGTATAGTTAAATCTGCACTGCTGTATTTTCTTCAGAACCTTTGAATTTTCTGAAGCAGTACCACCACTTTTAGGTCTCAGAACATGTTTGCTGTTATTTCTTCTTCCTTTTTTAAACATTTTTTACTTTCTTCAGTTCTTGGCTTCTGATAAATCGCTCTATTTCTACTACTAATTCTGGCAGCTTTTTGACTGATTCCTTTCATCCTTAGTTTATTATCTCTGAGAAATGAATTTTGCTGGCCCATGCAGAGCTGGGGACAGTTTTCCAGGTGCTGGGGTGCATTTGTTTCCTTACAGATCCTTCCTGCTGTTTGGACTGTACCTTTTCTTTATCTCTTTCACAGCATTTTCCTTTTGGCAGAACTTTTTGGAGTCGAAAAGAATAAACAGACTGAAGTGCGCGCAACATTTGTAAAAACAACACATTTGACTTCTCTTACTGTCTTGAAGCCCAGTGCTGTGTGTGCTTTGAGGCAGCTCGTCCTTGGAGAATGACAAAAATACACCTTTGAGACTGAGACTTTTCCTTCATCTTTTTAGATATTGTATTAAAGAAGAAAGCCCTCAGCAAATTTAGACTTTTAAAGTTTGAATTTTACAAGCATCTATTTTCTTCTCATCCATCCATAACATTTTTCAAGTCTGCATGATGAGCTATCATCACCCTGTTGTTAAAATGCTTCATTAATACGGGCACAAAATAAAATAAGAAAAGGACAACCTTCCTTCCATGGGGTGCCTTGCAGCATGGTACCCAGCAGAGGAGTGGGTGGCCTCTTTTGTGCTCTATTCATGGCCAGCATGAGCCCACTGATGGAAAAAAAAGCAGCCTGTGGATTTTTCTTTTGCTCTCAGCTTATCTGAAGACAATGTGAAGGCTGGATTCCTGAAATGGGGCTCTGAGGTGGTCGTGCTTTTTGCCCTTGTAGCGGGCTATGAGACAGATGATGACTGAAATATTCTACTCATAAAAATGTATATTTGCTTCTGTAAGGTGCTGTTTAGGGATGTCTTATAGTGACATGCCAATGGAGAAGGCTAACAGCATTGCTGTTTCAGTTTAAGACTGCAAATATGGTTTCAGAAACTGAGTTTCAAAGGAGTTGCATATGTTCACTGGAAGGAAAGTCTTGGTGGAAGAAGCCAGGCCCCTGGCTGATGCTGTTGTGGAACTTCTGATCGGGGCTTGTGGAGCCATGGTGGCAGTGTGTGCCATCTGCCATTGTTGCTGTTGACTCAGTAATTGCAGACCACTATGAGTGGATCCTGGGAGTTTGAGTAATGGAATCTTCTAAAACAGGCGGGAAAGGCTCTCAGCAAATCGGTGAGATGATGAGAATTAGGCTGTAGTACAGTGACCCTGGCTGGAAAAGTTCTGAACTGACACAAAGCTGCTCGCTGTTACTCCCTCAGTACCGTACCACAAATAGTCCAAGTGCCATAGGTCCCTCGCTGGGACCAATGATGTGCCTTGATAAAATTGATACAAAATGGTACAATTTTGTATCATTTTCTAAAGCTTCAAGCATATGAGACCTTGGACTTTGTTTTTACCTGGTAGGTAAAGCTGATAGACACATTGAAGCTGGTTTTGATCTTATATATTCTTTACTTTGTGCACAAATGTACTATTTTCAGCAAAAGGAATATACACAGTTACTGTCCAAGTGTCTTTACACCTTTTATGCCATTTTTCTATGCATTAGGTTTATTAGAGCTCTAGAGATCAAGTTTCTGTGAGCATCCAGAAACTTGGCCTGCAGATTTGATCTGGCTTTTCCATATCACATGTGCTTTACTCTTTTCTCCACTGCGCTTTACTCTTTACTCCTTCTCTCTCTCTTCTTCACATCTTTCATACATGTACTTCTTAACGCTGTCAGATCCTGGCTTTGCTTGTGGGTGATTTCCAGTGCACTCTATTCTGCCAGCTGCTGGAAACACTGGGAAAAAAACCTTGTCTACATCTCGCCACCCTATTATTCACCACAGGATTAGATTTTAAGCCTGTCAAAATCTATATGATAGGACTTGCTAGACAGCATTGCTGAAAAAGGCGGTCAGTCTTGGCTAATGAGCTTCTTGGTGAAAAAGCAAATGTAGAAGAGGTAAGTAGCAATCATAAGGTGTAACAGTTGGGTCTCTGAGCACTAAAATTAATGAAGCCTGACTTGATTAATTGTCTGTTGGCCCCTACATTCCCCCTTGCCAGCATCCTGTCCAGAGCAGAGCAAAAAATCCTCTTCTCCCAGCCGCATCCTTAAACCCTGTCCCTTGTACCAGAAGTGGCAGGTGCAGGACCTAGTGACACTGCTTGGCAGCTTAATGAGCGATGATGCAGTTCCTCCTCCTCCTTTGCTCTGTGGAGGCATTAGTTAGTGATGCTTCCCAGCAGCTGATGTATTCGTTAAATTTGTAGGAGCATAATTATTTTGAAGGGTATAAAAACCTTCTTAAAAGTTGGCTAGAATCAGCCAACATACTTACAGGGTGAGTGGGCAGGTAATGTGATAAAACAAGCTGACTTTCCTTAGGAAACCATATGGGTAATTTAAAGTTTTTTACGAGTTCTTAAATTGAATAATTCAACTTATGCCACAGTGACAGGGAAAACGTTATAGTACTTGGAGATCCTAACTCATGGGTATAGTGAAAAATCATCTCTGACATGAAAGTTTTACCTCCTAAGTAGGTATGATTTCATCTTTCTTCATGGTTTTGTTGCCGGTTTAGAATAGCCAATTATGTGACTACCAGTGGGGATGCCCTCTTATATGAGGATAGAAAATTAGGTAACCTTTATGGGATGATGTATTGTAAAAAATATCTGCATCCAGACAAACGTCATCTATTGTGTCAATAAGAGAACATTGCTAATTTGCAGCATATCCCTGTAGCTTGCGTGTATTTAAGAGTTTTGTCTGTACTTCATCATTAGATAGAAATCTTAACGCTGGATGCAGACATCAAATCTAATCAGCAGAACTTTGGAAACCTTCAGACATGGGCTGGAGTGGAAGCCTTGAAGATCTGTGCAACTGAAGCTTCAGAGGGAGAGGAAGTCTTCCTGTAACATTTCTGTACTGTGTCTGATAGTCTGATAGAAAATGACATAACCTTCCTTTCATCAGCTAAAAGAAGTCAGCCACAATGAAAATGTTTCCCTAGTGGAAGTTGTTTTGTGAAAACAGACTGACAAACAAAAAATTGCTTTCCTGTATATTTATACTCTACAATATCCTCGGTGTCCTGATTTTCTCAGTTCAGCAATCACAAGAATTATTCTTTCTACTTTGGTACTTAGGGTCAAGTTACTTTACAAATATAAATTGCCTTGGTTTCCAGATAGTTACCTTCTTACCTGTATGCTAGGACATAGACTCCCACCCCACAAAACTCTCCAAGCCAACCAACAGACACTAGCCTTCTGGTAAATCTTTGTATATAGAGTAAGAGCTGCAACATACAGATTTGTATCAGTCACTTGTCTCGTTGAGGGTTTTGGCTTATGATTTCATTTCCAAACTCATGCTGATTTGTTCTTTTCAGTTAAAGGTATGGCTGCACATATAACTTCCATTGGTGGATGCTACCCATAGCTTTATTGTACGTTGGCTATGTGATGGTAATTGTGTGAATAGATTTGCCCCATCTGATAAATGCAGGGTAAATGTCGTACTTCCCAGTGTGGTTGTGGTGATATATATCATATGTTGAAAATTATGCCCTAGATTATTCATACTAGGTTGTTCTTCGTAGCTGTAGCACCAGTATATTTTGGAGTGTTCATGCCCTGAGATGCTGATCATCTATGGGTGCTCTTGACAGTGTGGACAACCTGCCATGTGAATCCTCTCTTTTTGGATGGAGACTACAGTTAGTATATGACACTTTATTTTGACCTTATATGCCCGTTGGGCAAGTTAACTTCACTTGTTTTTGCTTTCTTCCTTGAGGGTAAAGCAGTTTTCATCTCTTGGGACATGAAGTCAGCTTCTGGAAGCTTAAGTTAACAGCCAAATCCAAACTATAGTTGAAGTAGAACAAAATAACATGTTTATGAACTACAGGGAACAAATACAAAGGCAAAAAAGAAAATTCAGCTCAAAACACACGTATCTTTTGGTTGGATAAAGTCACTGTAGCAGTATTGGGGTATCCAGCTTAGTATTCATTGACCTGTAAGAGTAGTAGTGCATGTATGGTGTAAACTTAAGGTGTGCTAATTACACTACCTTTTTTGGGTGTGCATCATTTTATTGTGAGTGAAGGCTATCGATACTTAGGGCAGTAGCAGTTGAGAGGCAGAGCTGGAATGGTTGGTGCTGTGGCGGATGCATACAGGTATTTTGGCCATGACTTTTAGAATATTAGAAACAACTGGACTGCTAATTGAAAAGATGGTGCTTGAATGAGAACATGAGAAAATTGCTTCTAGTTTACCTGAGGGCAACATCCTGTGCCATTTGGGAACTAGTCCTGTTTTTGTCTTTTCTTTGCAAAGCAGTTGGCTCTGCAACAGTTGGGCTGCTTGTGTTCATGCTGTAAGAGTGTGCTTAGCCTCATTCCAGAGGGGAGGAAGCTACTTTGCCACTGAGCAGGTCTACCCACGCTAGTCTGAGCCGGTGACTTCCTGACCCGTCCCTAGGCAGAGCATACTCTGACTTCTGTCCCCGGGGCTGCCTCGAGCTGCACCCCGCAGGATTGCCGTGCATCATGTGCAGGGCCGGCTGCTCCATGTACCTAAGGCCAGGCATTGCTTGTGGGAGCAGACAAATCCTCAGATGCAAAGGTTCAAGACAGCAAAAGAAAGGGCGTAAAGGTACTTGCCCAACTCTTGTTTTCTCTCTGTTCCTATCTGTCCCATGAGCATTTCTTTTCTCCTGTTACAGATTCCTGGAGGAGTAACTTTGGGCTTTGGGCCTGTGCAGGGCTGTGTGTTTGGCTGCCCCCTCAACCGTGGGTTGAATTCTGCAACCTTTCTCTGGGGCTGTACATGCTTTAGCTTTTTATAAAGCACAGACTGGTCCCTGGAAAGTATGTGTGGACTCCTGGATGGCATTTAGTGCCCAGAGGAAACACCTGTGGAATTGCCAAAGCTGGCTGAGAAAACTAAGCTGAGTATTTTGAGTAGTTCACCTGCAGAACTTCTGTTTTCAAGGTTTCCTCCAGCTGTGGTCTTACACTAAGCCACGTGTGATACTGAAATTGTTGCCCATATGAACTTTAAATAGATAGAAGCATGAAAGGCTGTCTTTAAAATTTCTTTTTTTTTGTTGACTCCTGTAGCTCAAAAATATAATTCTCATTTAAATCTGTAACTTCATTTCATAAAGCAGCTTGTTTAGGTTTGGGAAATTTGAAGTATTTTAAGGACAGTGAATGATGAGCCAAAAGCTAATCCGTGTGTTGCCTTTCAGGGGGTCAGTTGGGCTGGAGATACAGTCCATGGATCTCAGTGTTTGGTCTGATGGTCTGGTAGCAGAACCACTTTCAGAAAGCTTTTACTAACTGACAATTTCAAGGAGATGTGGAGCTCTGCTGTATTGTGTTCAGATGAGCAGTATGTATTCAGTTTGCAGAATGCTGGAAGTAGAGAGCAATGCTTGTCTTCTCACTGGGTAATGTGTGCCTAGAGGAGAGGGGTGGGGGAGCATGGGAGCAGACTACAGGACAGTATAAATTATCATTCAGTTCTTCTTTGAATCTTCTTTATTCGTATCATTTCTGCATGTCATATATTCGGTATATGGTAATTACATATTTGGAGATGAAACGTGTTTTTAATATCCTGTCCGATGTTCTCTTTGGAAAAAAAAACAACAAGGTAATATTGTTAGCATTTTGCTGATTTGGTTTCAGATCTAGGAGTTAAGGTTATTGCCGTAGAATCAAAGGTAACAAATAGTGCAGACAACAATGAAACAAAATATTCAGGATTTTTGTATACTGGCTTTCCTCTGCATGTTTCCTTTATGCAATAAAGCTGAACAGAAATCATAAGGAGGCTGGAACTTGATTAGCCACTGCAGCATGGTGGAGTCTAAGTTTATTAAGGTATTTAAGGCTGTTTCTCTGCTCAAGCATGAAAACACAATGACACTATTTGGTGTTTGTACTAGAGACATAATATTTTGTTCAGTATTTTCATTTAATTTTAAGCAAAACTTAATTTTCTTTTAGATAATCTAATTTTCCATTAAGCAGAACTTTAGAGTGTATTCAAAATTCTTTTGAATTGAAAGAAAATCTGCTTTCCTGTAAACTTCAAATGGTTGAAAATAGGATAACATGTATTTCACAAAGTTGTTGTTTGTTTTATGGCATCCTGGGACAACAGATCTTCCCTGGTCTTCTGTTGTGCTTTACTGTTGCTTGTACAGGCTCACTCGTGGAGTCAGGCATTTCTCTTTGTGTGGCTGGCAAAGTCACTGATGCTTCACTGTGGCCTTGCATCGGCTGCCCTTGGGGAGTGCGAGCTACCTCCTACCAGTTGCTTTAAAGAAAGCTGCAGCTCAGCACCTTTCTTTAAATAAACTTGAAAATCCAAATTTTCCTTTGGTCTCTCCAAGATAGTATTTTTCATGTTTGTAAGTGAAACTGTAAAAGTTTGAGGGAAAACTAGACATATGGGAGAAGTAGCTACACCTTCTGAGCCTGCATGGAAGCTGTTAGAATCCATGCTTTGATGGGTGCCAAGGGACTTCTTACAGACAGCTTCCAGGCACCTGACTAAGTGGTGGTTGCTGGGGGCTGTTTGTGTGTGGGGTTTTTTTTGTTTGTTTGTTTTGGGGTTTTTTTTTGCTTTTTTTCACTTGGGTGGTGGGGTTTGGGGTTTCTCTTCTTTTTTTTTTTTTTTTCTTGTCTTTGCTTGTTTGTGGGCTTTTTTCCCCCCTCTTAAAGTCTAGTCAACACATAAACACTTTTTTTAGAACATAAAATGTGCCTCCTTGCCAGTTGAACACATAAATGTAAGGAGTGGGAAGTTGTAAAGGGCTAAATATTTGTACCTCATTCAGTGTTTTCCAGGATTATCTGTTTTATGGCCTTTCAGTAGCTTTTGCCTCAAAACCTTGCCTATTTCCCTCCTCCTGTCTACTTGAATCCTTTTTAAACTTTGTGTCATTCTTTTTGCCATTTAATGTGTTTAATTTTCACGTATAGTAAGTGTGCCAAGTTTAATCAGTCTTCCCTTTCTTCTGCAGTGTAGTACATCGTTTTCAGTTTCACTATTGCAATTATCACCTAACTTTACAGAAAAATCCATACACTCCAGCATTGCTGAGGCAGGCCTATGCTGGTCTGTTAAGTCTTGCGGTACTATAGACTGCATTCAGTTTTTGTTTGAATGGTCAGAAAGCATCAGATGGCCTTACTGTAGTTTGTGAGACTTTTTACAGTAGCACAGATCTAGTTTAACTGAGAAAGCAAATGCTGGAATTGTTCAGATTCCAATACTGTGCTGGCAAGCCATACTTAAGGTGAGGTTTTTTTCCCTACTTGTAGTAATGTGAGTGCAATTGCCTGATTTTTCATATCTAGCCTCATTTGTGCAAGTTGAATTCATGACCATGATGAGAGTTAGCGTGTGTAAACAGTTAATAGTAAGTAGCTGGAAGACTATATAATTAATTTGGGGAAAGTCAGAATTTCAGTACCAGTAAGCCTTGCATATAATTTACTGCAATACACATGTGCAAAAGGTAAATACAGATTTGAATTCTCATTGCCTTGGGTAGGGCAGGCACTAGAGAGCCTTCTCTGAGGCTTGGAGGAAGGGAAATTCTGGATGCTCTGATCAGAAATATCCATGTACCATCTAAGGTGGGTCCTTTCAGTGGTTGGCTCGGTAACTCATGATGTTACCAGCAAAGTATCTGACAGTGATTAGGAGCCTTTAGGTGATACACCAGAGCTAGTTTGTGGCACATGCATCTGCTTTCTTTCCCTTTGAAGTGGTGAGATATCAAAGACAAAAAAACCCCAACACGTTCCCACTCCAAAAAAAAGGAGGAAAGATAATTTAATAGGTTTAAATGCGAATACTAATTCTGTGATAGGATTAAAAGAGGTTAATTGGCAGAGTGTTTTCTGTGGTGCTGATAATTATCTTCCACAGATAAATGTAGAGTTACTGGCATAGGCATAAAATCCTAAGTTAAACATTTTGGCAGACTTCTGTGTGTTGTGATGTGAAAGAATAAAAAAGGTGGAGAAAACCAGAACCAATACTCCTATATAAACCTCATCTCCAGATCTGGCCTGAGGCTGTCTTCACTCCTCACCATCCTGAATCCAGTCTCTGATCAATGGATGCCTTGTGTTACTGGGTCAACTCAGGTGCAGATTTCCCCCCTGCTGCTTTCTTTGCTTTGCAGCAAGGGTTTTACTTTAGAAGAGGGAAGCTCTGGGGCTTCCGTTTTTTTGGGTGGACCTAGTGACTGCTGTTGGTTCCTGAGGAGCCCCACTTCTTCCCAGCCCTGCTGGTGCTGCCTAAGAAGGTGCACTCTCCCATGTATGCCACTACCTGTGATGGGTCTTGCTGCTCTGTCCAGAGAGAACCTCTACCTTTTGAAGCAACACCTGTGTTTACCTTGCTTTGCCACCCCTTATTCATAGTCCTCCATGATGAGGAGGAGGAAGGGACTCCCAGGTGGGCTGATTGGAAGAAGGGACTTTCCTGCCTTTCCTCTGGAGGCATCTGAACAGCTCAGCCCAGGAGCTACCCCCCCATCTCTTGAGGCTCCCTGAAATATAGTGAAGGGAGATGACACCCCAGGGGCTGTTGGCAGAAGGTGTTAGGCCAGCACAAGTCTTCCGGGGAGGAGCAGAAAAACTTCTATCTGTGGTGCAGGTTAGCAGTGCTGGACTCAAAAAAACAGGAAAGCCAGACCTGGCTGGCATAGTTTTACATCTTCAGTTTTTCAAAGCTGATACTAACCACAGAAAATCCTTCTAGCCTTATTTGAATATTTGAATATAGAGGTTTTGTTTATCTGTGTTATTCTCCCTCCCATGTTTTCCTCAAATGATTGAGAAGGTGTCTTTTGTGTCTAGTGAGGTGAGGCAGAGGTGACCAAGAGATCTCCACTGAGACAAGATGGGCATCCTTAAGACAAAGAGTGGGAGAGTTGTGTGAGTTTCATCTATCCCTGGATTATACCATTTTGGTTTTGCTGCTTCTTGTCAATTTCTTATGAAGAGTCTTCTGTATTTTGTTTGTGAATAATTCTCAGTAGTGGCAGCACAAATGAAATATAAGAATTGATGGGAAACCAGATCTCTGACCCAAGGAAGTCTATGTCATGCACTTATGAATACAGGAGGAAATTAATGTGCATGACTTAATAATAACAATAATATAAAATACATGCAGAGTAGATGAAAATTTATTTTTAAAGTGGAGAAAGGCATTCTGAGTAAATAAAATATGCTTATTTGCCTCTGATAGTAAGTTCCTTTAGATGACTTTTTCTCTGAACCGAACTAAAGTTTATATCATTTGTTACCAAATAATATGTTCTCCCTTGGTAGAAATCATATCATAAAGTCTCAAATTGGGATAATTTGATACAACTGAACTAGAAATAAATTAAAACTGACAGATCTGTCATAAGCTATAAGTTTTAATAGAAGCTTAATCTAAGCTTTCATGACTTTGTCAAAACCAATAATGTATCAGCAGCTAGCTCTGAAACTGCCTGTATCATCCTGCAGGACTGCAGAGGTTAACGGGTTTTTAAGACCTAGCTGTGATGTTGTGTACCTTTTAAGATGTCTTTAGCAGAAGGCTGGTTTTCATCGATTAATGAAAAAATGCTATTTGTTAACGCTTGTTTGAAAAGAATGTTCTTTTATCGCTAATTTAATAATCCCTTTATTGAAATATGCTACTGACTATGTCAGTGGTGACTGGATAGAATTCGGGCATGCAGCAAGTAACCACCGTATGCTGTTTCTGTACCGCAAGTGTCTGTTGCACTTATTTCAATGTGTGACATACTTTGTGCCTCCTGTTTGAGTAGTGGTCTTGCTAAAGGCAGTGCTCATAATACAGGTTTGGAGAGCCAGAATGAATTCCCAAGATTTTAATCAATCATCCTTGATCTTTTCTCCTTGCACGTGCTACTGTCAACTCTCTCCCCAGCAGCAGCACCATTCCTTTCTTCTCCTCCTTGTGCACCTGTAGGAAGTACTCCTAATGCAATAAATGCAGTGTCAGTGCACCCTTATAGTAGATAACCCACAATTTTAGCGGAATGAGACATTCAACATTGCACCAGAATTCTTGTTTCATAGATCACAGGCATAGGGAATCAGAGGTGTTTACAACTAACAAAGTATAGAGATGTGGGGGATATCACAGCCTTGTAGCAACCAGATTACCAGAAATATTTTTATTAACAGTATGTTGTAGAATGGTGAAAGTGCTTTTAAAGAGCATTTCTGCCTTAAAGTTCAGTACAATGTATGTGGCTTCAGGGAGAATTACACTGAGTCAAAAGAATAAACTGACCCAGTAAAGACTTAAAAAAAAAAAAATTAATTGAACCTTTTACACTTGGAGCCACCTCAGAAGACAAAATAAAAGCATTTTTCAAATAGAACAAAAAAGGGAAAATGAGGTCTCATTATAACCCAAGACCAATTATTTCTGGGGAGGAGGGAGGAAGAGGGGATGGTAGGCTCTTTAGAAAAGACAGGCCTGGCAGACGGGGAGGGGGAGTTGCTATTTATGTCAGTGATAGGCTGGAGAGCATGGAACTCTGTCTGGGGATAGGTGAGGAGGTAACAGAGAGCTTATGGATCAGGGTCAAAGGGAGAACAGCAATGGGGGACATTACAGTGGGGATCTGTTACAGGCCACCTGACCAGGAGGACTCTGTGGACGAAGTGCTCTACAGACAGATAGGAGCAGCCTCATGTTTGCAGGCCCTTCTCCTCATGGGGGACTTCAACCATCCTAATATCTGCTGGAGGGACGGGACAGCCCGGCACAAGCAATCCAGGAGGTTCCTTGATTGTGTGGAAGACAACTTCCTCTGGCAAGACAAGGAGAGGTGCTGTGCTTGACCTGGTG
>NW_009942834.1:7398-29163 GCF_000696875.1 Nestor notabilis | reverse complement strand
AGCACTCACTGAAGCCGGGTCATGGGGAGCTACTTTGTTGGACTTGAGTGCATGTTCTTCAGGCTTCCATGGCCCACGTCTCTGTGAAATGCCTGTGTTTTAATTACAAAGCCAGCAAAATCCCCTCTTGAGGAGTTTACAGCCCATGCAGCCACCAAAGGAAGGGGAGTGATGTGTTCTCACTACACAGTGGTTCAGCCACTTTCTTCCCATCTCCATGTGCTCAAATGTTCTTACTATGCGAAAATTACTTAAGGACAAACATGAAATGTCATCCCCCACGAGTCAGGCTTTTGCTTCCGAACATCTGCTCTATCACCATTAGGGCATTCTGGAGTTCTTTCCTAATGTGGAGCATCAGCAGCAGCCAAGGCATTTCCCAGACAGAAGCAATGAAGAAGAAAGCTGCTACTCAGCAAAGCTGAGAACAGAAGTTGTCCATCTTTAGGCTGGAGTGAGGCCAAATGGTGCAAATGGCGTGGGAAGAGTAATGACTTCTGCACAAGGATGTGTTCGCTGCTCCTGCCTCCCCTCTGCTCCTACGTTGAGCAATTCCCTTCTTCAACCCTGATGCCTTATCCTAATTTAAGCTAAAGTTCCATTTTCAGGAACATTATCATTTCAGAGCCTTAACAGCTCATTTCCTTGTTTGTTCCCTCTCCTTCACTTGTGCCAGCACAGCTGTTTGCAGGGCCTGCTGTGAACCAGACCAGGGAGCTGATCCTGCCAAAAAAGAGGAAAAGCTGATGCAAAACCCAAGCCACAGCCCTTTCCCTGCTCTGATTTACTGTGTCGCAGCAGGTCCCGTTGTGCAGAGAAGGAGAAGAGGAAGGTGGGATGTGCCGAGGTGTTGGCATCGCGGGGTATGTGCAAGAGCATCACACACTCCCACCGAGCCTTCAGAGCTGGATGCTGCTTTCCTCCTGCGTGATGGGGAGCTGTAAAGAGCTGCTGATCCTTTGTTGGGTGCTGGCTCTGCATTCTGCACAGCAGACACAATACAATAGGGTTTGGAGGTTGTTTTCCAGATGAGGCAGGTAAAGCTCCTGGGGAGGTGTATTTTGGACTCGCGTAAACCAGGGGTGTTTAGGTTAGACCATTCCATGATTCTATGAGCTACTCCCATCTGATGCCCACCAGGATGCCCAAAGATGGGAGAAACAAAGCCCCTCCAGCAGCTGATTTAACTGATCTACTTTAGATGCATTGACCCTGCAGAAGGGATAGGGCTGAAAGGACCCAGGTACCAGGAGACTGGCAGAGCACAACCCCAGCATTATCCTGGGAATAAGTCTACAATCCGCAGTCACTGACAGTGAATTGAAAGGAATTTTAAGCCTTCAGACTTCAGGAGAGAGCCTTCAGCCAGAGACAGCATAAAGACCCCATCTCCAAATGGATCAGATAAACAGGTCTGGTTTGGTGGCGCAGAGGAAATACCTTGAGGAGATGGCTGTGGCTTAACGAGAAGAGCACATTTTCCTTGGGAAAGCTTTGCTTCCCCAAATGACAATCCTGTGTCAGCAAAGAATGGCTTCTGAGTCCTGGGGGAACATGGGATCCAGAGCATGGGTCCCCTTCACTTTGGGGAGATGACCTGAGAACCATTTTCAGGCTATAGGATGGCGTTGTTGCCTTTCTTCTACACCTCAGCACCATGGGCCACTGATTCAAAGACAAAGACTAGCCAAACTCCTCTCTCAAACACTCATGGATGTAAAGAATAGATCTGAACTTCAGCAACATCCTGGAAAACTGAAGAAAGGACAAGGGAAGTCTTGTTTCCTGGCACTGCAAGGACATTGGGTGGACACAGGACTGAAAACAGCCAATTTTGGCACAGATCTGCTAAGCAGAAACACTTGACCTACAGTGAACTGCGACCCGTCTCCCATCTTGCACATCAAGGTGACCTATCTGGGAATGCCACATTTTCCAGTCTCCATGAATATCCATACAGCTTCTGAGCTAGTCAGAAGAACCAAGGCCTTTTCCAACACACGAGTGGTTGGTGGGGCTCGGTGTGGGGGTACACTAATCTCGAGATGGTGTCAAGTGGGTATCTTGACAGGAGATGTGGTTCTCAGCACTGCTCTTACTTCACCAGCTCTTTGGTTCCTTCCTGCTCTGTTGTGACTGATCAGATGTATTGCATGGCCAGCTATGTGATATTTCTCCATGGATCTTTGTGGACAAGAGCAGATCAGTGATTTGGGTTTCCCAAGATCACTGATATCTTCCAAAACCCTTCCTTGTTTCTGTGCTGAAGAGCTGGGCAGCTCCAGCAAAGGCCATGGCCATCCCACGGCTTCCAGATGCTTGTGGAGGACTGCAGAAGCTGAAAGTTTGGGAAGCCTCAAGCAGGCACCTTGCTGTACATGTACCATATTGCAGAAAGAAGCCAGAAACCACAACAAGTGCTCTATGAAACGATGCGAAGCCATGAATTAGTGTCCTACTGAAAGTCACGGCAACTGCAGACTTAAATGGAGATTAAACTACACAGATGGGTGACGAGGATGATCAGGGGCTGGAGCAGCTCCCATGTGGAGCCAGGCTGAGAACATTGGGGCTGTTGAGCCTGGAGAAGAGAAGCTGCTGGAGACCTCAGAGCAGCTTCCAGTGTCTAAAGGGGGCTACAAGGATGCTGGGGAGGGACCTTCATCAGGGACTGGAGTGACAGGACAAGGGGTGATGGGTTCAGACTGAAACAGGGGAAGTTCAGGTTGGAGATAAGGCAGAAGCTCTTCCCTGTGAGGGTGCTGAGGCGCTGGCACAGGGTGCCCAGAGAAGCTGTGGCTGCCCCATCCCTGGCAGTGTTCAAGGCCAGGTTGGACACAGGGGCTTGGAGCAACCTGCTCTAGTGGAAGGTGTCCCTGCCCGGGGCAGAGGGTTGGAACTGGATAATCTTGAGGTCCTTTCCAACCCAAACCAGCCTGGGATTCTATGATTTGTTCCAGTGTAGTTTTAATGAGTCCATAACAGATCAGCTCTTTGGGGTGCCCAGGGCATCACCCAGAAGCACGTATCTGGTGAAAGACCATCCAGGGACAGTCTCTGATCCCCTAAAGTACAGGGGGGAAGCAAAAGGAGGAAGGGGAGGAGGAAAGGCGTCGAGCTGAGGGGTGCTTTTAATCCTCTGTGGTTGGGATTTCTGGTTAATGCAGTGAAACCACTAATTACAGCTAATTAAACCTGCACTGAGATCAAAGCTCAGTGGAAACTACAGGGGGGAGAAAACAAGACAGAAAAGAAAGGCAAAGAAAATAGGGATTTTGTTGTAACCAAGTCCTTAATTGAAAACTAAAGCAGCTTTCTTAATTAAAAGCAGCAAAACCAAAATGAGGGCATGCTCCACAGATACACGGGTCCAGCATCGTGATGGAGATAACATGTCTTTCCCATGCTGTCAGCAAAGGGAAGCTTCTCTTCTTAGAGCCTGTTCTGCTTCTGGCTCTAATAGGGAAGGTCTTCCTAGGATTGCAAAGGCATCAGTGACTTTTACCTTCCAGAGCTCTGAGGACTTTAAAAAGGTTGGGAGAAAGGAATTCCTGCAGAATAACACTTTTAGAACCATGGAATGGTTTGGGTAGGAAGGGACCTTAAAGCTCCTCCAGCTCCAACCCCTGCCCCGGGCAGGGACACCTTCCACTAGAGCAGGTTGCTCCAAGCCCCTGTGTCCAACCTGGCCTTGAACACTGCCAGGGATGGGGCAGCCACAGCTTCTCTGGGCACCCTGTGCCAGCGCCTCAGTTTTTACAGTCTTTATGAACAAGTAAGGTTTTCCCACCAATACTGTGTCAGGAGTGTCAGTGACCAGCATGTCTGCACCAAAACTACTTGCTGGTAGCTTAGTGCACTGCTCCATTTGCTTTTGAATCTCTCTTCATCAAGGACCATAGCAATAAGACAAGGGGTGATGGGTTGAACTTAAACAGGGGAGGTTCAGGGTAGATAGAAGGAAGAAGCTCTTCTCTGTGAGGGTGCTGAGGCGCTGGCAGAGTTTGCAGAGGAGCATCACAAGAGCACTGCAGAGGCACCTGAGAGCAGAACATCGTTCTGCCACTGAAAGAAGGGGATCCAGGTCAGCATCCATTGGACCTGGGGTTCAACGCACACAAGTTGAATGCACGTCAAGAATGGCTCTCAAAGGAGGCTTCCCTCCACCAGCTACATCCTCAGGCAGCCTGGGCAGACATGCAGCGAGCACAGCCTGCTGGGTCTGTATTTATCAGGAATAAAATCAGAGAGAGGAATAATATTTGGCAATGAAAAAGAATCTTTGACAGTGCTGGGATGTCTGAGGGATCTCTAATGCTCACTGGCTTCCATCTCCCTCTGCAGCACCCAGTAGATGGCAGCAAGTTATTGCTTATTCCTTCTGCCTGAAAGAACCTTCTGCATTAGGCAAGAGGCAGAAATCTCTCCTGCCCCTGTATAATGAAACAAAAACAGCCCCTGTCTGCCAGTTACAACAGGAGAGGAGCCCTTAATGCCAAGCATCCGAACCAGAACTGTGCCCTGGAACAAAGCGTTCCCCAAAACCCTGCTGCTGCAGTTCCCTGTGGTATTTTCCTGTATTCTCCATGCAAGAATTGGAGCTGGACAGGATAACCCTGTTACCTCCACGGATGTTTGTGCTGAAAGCAATGGTCCTGTCTGCACTGGAAGACTGTAGCACAAGGGCATCTTTGCTTCTTGTCACTGACTGAGATAATCCTAAACCCAGAGGGTCTGTATCCACTCTGGTGCTGTGATTCACTCAAGCTTACAAACACAAATAGAGGGCTTATTAGGTGCTGGAGCAGAGCTGAGGCAGATCCATTGCTTCCCAAACCCATGCTAGTCTCTTCCCATCACAGCCCTGTGCAGACATCTCACACCTTGACCTTGGTATCCACCCAACCAGTGATGCAGCAGTTGAATACTGCTTTGAAAGAAAGCTCAAGCTCCAACTGCATCCTCCTTCATTTATACTTTCTTACCCTCCCCACCTAAATAGAGACAGGTTTTGAGCACAGGGTGCGCTTCCAGGACTTGTTTAGGATAACTGGTGTTAACTGCGACTGCTTCCTAACAAAGGCCTTGGCAGTTCTCACTTAGAAACCAGTATGAGGATTGGTGCCATTCTCTCCTGACTCTGCAGCTGGCTGTTTGGGTGCAGGGGAGGTGTTTGCCCTGAGAGTGTAAGAATACAAGTGAGTACATGTACGTCGTAGCCTCATGATGTACATGGGAGAGCAGAGAAGCAGAGGAACAAGGTCAGAGCAGCAGCTGTGTTTTGCTGGGGAGCAGAAGCAAAGGTCACTCTCTTTTGTGAGCAATAAAAATTCAAGCAGCCCTTGTATAACAATAGACACATTTGATCACAGGCACCGGAATGACATTGCAGGGGTTTATTCATGGCTGAATAATGGGTTTAAGCTGAAAGAGGGGAGATTCAGATTAGACATTGGGCAGAAGCTCTTCCCTGTGAGGGTGCTGAGGCGCTGGCACAGGGTGCCCAGAGAAGCTGTGGCTGCCCCATCCCAGGCAGTGTTCAAGGCCAGGTTGGACACAGGGGCTTGGAGCAACCTGCTCTAGTGGAAGGTGTCCCTGCCCAGGGCAGAGGTTGGAGCTGAATAAGCTTTAAGCTCCCTTCCAGCACAAATTATTCTGTGATTCTACATCTAGTTTTGTACAGACCCATGTAGCGAGTGAACCAGGCTGGGTTTTGCTATTAAGCTTTAAGGTCCCTCCAACCCAAATCATTCCATGCTTCTATGTCCTATGGCCTGTGAACCAGCACGCAGCATGCTGATGGCTTGTCTCCTCGCTTTCTCACTGGGGACTTCTCTGAGTGGTTGGGATCCATTGGCAATAACAATGTAGGTGCCACATCTACTACAAAAAGATGGTCAGAGCCAAGGGTCCTGGTAATATCTTTAGCAGCAGGAACTGATTCCTGGTCCCCATGGGATGGATTGGCCAGAGCAACTACTAACCTGAATGGCAGCAACAGGGCAACCTCCGATCTAACCCTGAGGTGTGCAGACACCTCTGGTTCACTGTGCTGCAAACCACTGAAGGGATGAAGGACACTTTCAGATCCAGCAATGACAAGTAGCACCCCTCAAAACCCTTTATCTAAGAGGTCAAAATGACACTGTGCTGTACGAAATGTTCACATTTCATCACTGGTCTCTCCCTTCCCCTTGCAACCACCTCAATTAACTTTCAAGAATAGGGCAATTTTATCACTGCTGTGATTCTCCCCCCCACCCCCAAAAAATGAACATACAAGAATTTATGATCTCCTATTTAAGGCTAAGTCTGAAGCAGAAACTGAGCCCTTTTTGACTGCTTCTGACAAAATCTCTGCATAACCACACAAGTAATTTTTGGTGGGGATAGAGGAAGAACAGGAAAGAAGGCACAAGGGAAAAGACCTGGACTGGAATCCAAATCTGAAGATGAATTTTATCCTTCTAATGCCATAAATTGAATTCTGGGTCTAAACCTACCACAATTTGGAGGTATTCTGCACTCATGCTGAGTCCCACACTTTGCAGTATATAGTATTGGGAAGAAAATACTGCTTCTTCTTTAATACAGTAGTGGAGGCCCTAACAACCAACTGCATTTCTGCTGGCCTAGATACTGAACACATCTATAAGGGAAAAAGCTATTCATATTTGCAAGGAATGTAGCAAATGCTACGGATCCTTTTGTGACACCTCAGCAGTCAGAACCTGCCTATTTCACCCCTTCTCCTTTCAGTGGAGAAACTCCTTCCTAGAACTTGGCAATTCATCTTCTCAATGGAGATGGGTTCTGGCTCTGCCTCGTGATGCTCTGCTGAGAGTTTCCCTACTCTGCTCTGCCTTGAACTGAGAATCTTGAAGCAAAACTCATTGGAAAGCAATTTTTCCCCTCGCCATGCTACGATTCCCAAAGCAGCAAATCCTGCTGCTGTCACCCACAGGTGACAGATCTTATGAAACATGTGGTTGAAACAGCAAGAAACAGAACCAGCAAGTGGTGCATGGGTTAAGATTTTGCTGTGAATCCTCAACATGAGGAGAAATGTCTTCCCCCTCCAGCTTTTCTGGTTGGGGTTTCTACTGCCTAAGTCACCTGGACAGAGAAGAAAGGGGATGCCCAGTGCTCTCTGAGGCCCATAGGAAGTCTTAAAGAATACATCAAAAGTGAAAACTAAAAGCAAAACCAACCCCCAAATCAAAAGCATGTCAATCAGGAAGATCTTGGAAGTCTTTTGGCTCTTCTTCAAATGGTCTTTCCTATAAACTTGAGGACATCAGACTTTAAGTGCATTCACTTTCAGAAAAGGACCACGTGGGATGTGTCCTAGAATTAAAGCTGCCATACAATGACAGTATGATGAGTGATGTATTGATTGTTAATGGTGGCTAAAACTGCAGCTCAACCCCTCAGTGTCACACTCCCATGGACAAAGAAGTATCGAGAGGGCAAGGGAGCAAAAGAGGCAATGAAGTGACTGTCCAGGGGAAGCATAAGCCAATTGGCTTCAGATGAGGTTTAGATCCAACCTGGAGGGCAAAGAGCCCCATAACTGCCTGAGAAAGTCTATTTTTCTGTGTGTGTGAAATAAAACCACTAAAAGCCCTATTATGCCTTCCCCTGATCAAAGGAGCCCATGATTGATTTCTAACTAAGTTCCTTAAAGACTAAATGTTGAATTACAGCAAATGAAAAGATCAGACACAGAATCACAGATCAACTGCATTGGAAAAGACCTTCCAGGTCATCACATCACACTGTTACCCAGCATTGCCAAGGTCACCACTAAAACATGTCAAAACCATGGGCAATGAGTCCCAACCTGGGTTAGACCCACTTCAGAAATCTCTCCTATCCATTAATGACCACCCAGTTCCCTACAGAAGTGAAGCAGGGAGGGAATTTACCCCAGTTACCAGGAGGTGCAGGGGGGAAGGATGAGTAGGCGAGTGAGTACTTAACCCATCAGCTCTGCCACTGCTCCCACACATGAAATAACCACTTGCTTTCCACTTACCACCTTTAAAAAGGCAAACCTGGTAGTTAGCTACAGCACAAAACGTTTACAGATTCCTCTATGAGCTGTATCACAGAAGTACAAATCACTTTTATCCTACACTGATGTTATTTTATGCTTTCTGGGGGTGAACTGTTATGTTTATTTTATAGTTTGAATAGACCTCAGTAACTGGAGTCCCTGGGGTAGCATGAGAACTTGCTTGGGTAATTGTACATTCAGGTGAGCAGGGCAGGGTTTGGATGCATGAGATGCCTTATGTACAGGGAGAAGCTGGATAATAAGTATTCAGGAGTGATCTGAAGAACAAAAGAATAAAACATACTCTCTAGATCACAGGAATCTGCCCCAAAAGAAAGAGGGAAGGGATGCAGTCATGAAAGCTAAAAAGAAAGGGTGTTGAATTTGTATTATGGGAAGCAATCTGTATCCCAGGTACCACAAAGCAGCTGATGCTGCTGTGCTGAAAGCTCAGGTGTCTCTTCTGAGCTCCACAGCTCTTGATGATGATACCCAGCAGCTCCAATGGCACAGGAGAAAATCTATTTGCCATGTCACTCATATATGAAGAGGGCTGGTGTGTGTTTGATCTACGAGAACTGCTGGGCTGGCAAGACTGGGAATGGGAACATGTTCCCTCCTCTCCCTTCCCTTCAAACTGCACATCAAATTGTGCAGCTCCATGGTTACCCAACCCCTACCACAAAGACCTCTCCAGCAAAGAGCCAGTTGTGCCATGCCAGCCTCCAGCAGTGCTTGGTCAGCGTCCCATTACTTGGGTGCCAGTTGCTGTCAGCACATGCTCAAGCTCTGTTCCGCTGCCAAAAACCTGGTCTAATTTATTTAGCATTTCAACAGATCAGGGGGGAAATAATATTAAGAAGGAAAGATTGAATTTGGGAGCTCTGTCCCTTGAAGGGTTAATAATGGATCTTTCTCGCTCCCCTTCCTCCAGGCCTCAGCATTCGTAACTTCTCCACTGCAATGTTATTAGGAAGAAACTAATTCGATGATGAGATCATTCCCCATATGAGAGCCCAGGTAAATGAGGCATTCAGGCAGATGTACTCTCCCTCATCTGAGGGAGTCATGCTTCTCTCATGATTCAGTCTCCAACAGCAATGGCCAACTGATGACACCAACTGGATCCAGTTGTATATTCCCGTATTCCATATCTGAGCATCAAACAAAACTCTGTCATTTGATCTAAACACCTTAATGTGCAAGTTCCAGACCCTTCTTTTGGCTGTTTCTTGGGCTCAGCTGCCTGAACCAGCTGCCTCCACAGAGGATCAGCCAATACAGCTACTTGTAGTCATCACCCTCGGTCCATGTTGGATCTGGGGTGCTGATGAAAAGGTTGGACTTGATGATCTTAAAGGTCTTTTCCAACCTAGTTGATTCTATGATTCTGCATGCAGAGCACTCAACGTTTGGTGTTTGCTTTTACCCACTTGCTTATTCCTCAAACAATCCCCTTTAGGGAACAAAGCAGCGAGATGGGTGAGAAACTTGCACGGGATCTATCATGTCTGGTTTTGGTTTTATTTTGCTGTTACTATTACATGAAGAGCAACAGAACTTGAAGGGAGACAGCATCTGTTATCCCTGAGGTTCATACATGCTGTTCCTCTGAGTTGCTAAAAGTTTAAGACTTCAACAAACCAAAGTCTTATTTATCTGGGCATGAATCTAGGGCCAGATTCTGCCAGTTTGAGTTCCATCCAAGACCTTAACCTAGAAGCTTTTCCATGCCTGGGTTTCGGCCTAGGAAGAACCACACTAACAAGAAGCCCCAAGCACAGACACTTTGGTGGGACTTCATCCACACTGAACTCAAGTGATCCATGTTGCTCAACAAGGGGGAAAGTGAGTATTACAATTAACACTTCTATAGGTTTAACTTGATATTGATCCAGTCGCAAGCAGGAGTGGAGAACCTTTCGGAAGGAGCTCCCTCTGTACACATGAACATCAAAACAGTAAGAAACCCAACACGGGGCTCTCAGCTTACCTTGCAAAGTCCAGGTCAGCCTCTCGTGACATGGTGATGTTTGTCAGGTTTTGCTGGAGGATGAAGATGTTCCTGCACATCTTCTTGATGCCAGATTCACTGATGCGCTTGAAGTAGTGGGCGCCGTTGATAAGGATGCAGGAAATCAGGTGGCCCAAACCTGCAAGGGTGAGGGAAACAAACACTAACATCACAGGAGGAAGACATTTAGTGACAATAATTCATCATAGAACCCATGAATGAGCGCTGTTAATGTGAACTGGGACAGGAGATACACTGGACTGTACCTGGAAATAACCCTCAGTATCATCCCTGTGCATTTTAGGACGACTCTCCTAAAAGTTTCCTTCTTCAGTAAAAATGCAAACCACTAGAAGTACAAAACCCCAAACACTATGAAAACCCCAAGCTGCATTATCATAGCCATTGGTATTCCCAGATTTCTAATCAGGCTTTGCACAATGTTCCTAACAGTCCCTCTCTCTGGGCAGAGCAATGGACTACTACTGCTCCCACAAACTGATGGTCTCTCAATCTGTTATCAAGGGTGGCATTATTCTCTAGTAAACTCACAGTCTGTAAGTACAGACATGAGCCACATTTCAATGCACTTGATGTTCAGTATCTCTCTGATCACTCTTGACCAGTTTTTTTTGTCTGAATGATGTCTCCATCGTTCCTCTGCCGTGGAAGGATATAGTCAGCGCTAGAAGTCACAGACACCCCCAAAATGATGTACTCATTCGTGTCACATTGCAAATAGCAAAACCCAGCCCGATTCACTCGCTACATGTGTCTGTGCAAAACTAGATGTAGAATCACAGAATAATTCATGTTGGAAGGGAGCTTAAAGCTCCCCCAGTTCAACCCCCTGCCCCGGGCAGGGACACCTTCCACTAGAGCAGGTTGCTCCAAGCCCCTGGGTCCACCCCAGGGATGGGGCATCCACAGCTCCTCTGGGCACCCTGTGCCAGCGCCTCAGCACCCTCACAGGGAAGAGCTTCTGCCTTATATCCAACCTGAACTTCCCCTGTTCCAGTTTGAACCCATCACCCCTTGTCCTGTCCCCCCAGCCCCTGATGAAGGTCCCTCTCCAGCATCCTTGTAGCCCCCTTCAGACCCTGGAAGCTGCTCTGAGGTCTCTACACAGCTTCTCTTCTCCAGGCTGAACAGCCCCAGTGTTCTCAGCCTGGCTCCAGACGGGAGCTGCTCCAGCCCCTGATCATCCTCATGGCCCTTTGCAGATACTGAAAGCCTTCTCTAAGCAGTGGCCAAAACAAGGCAACGCTCTCATCTCTGCTGACATACATTATTCGGCAATAGGTACCTCTCCAATCCACCCCCTCCTCCTGATTTTAAGCAACCACTACAGAAAAGGACACGTATCTTGGCGCGCAGGCAAGAGAACTGCGTGAGTGCCACAAATAAATACAGGGGAGATGAACCAAAACATGATTTATATTCTCCAAGGTAATCACAACAGATGAGACATCAGAAGAGCTAATGTTCTCCAAATTTAATTTGAGCAATGGAACGGCTATGCTTCGGATAGGAACTGTGCCATAATAGAGCTGTGCTTGTAATTTATACACATGCCCTACGGCTTCCCGAGGAAGAATTGTCCTGCATGTACATCAACTTACTGCTTTCCTACTCAGCATCAGCCCATTTCTCCTATTCAGGCAAAAATGGAATGGAGGCAACAGGGGTTTTGAGTGCCCTGTGTTTGCATAAGTCTCACTTAGCAATCTGCTGTAGGTCACAATAGTACCACAGTCTGCCTGATCCCCAAAAGGAACACAGGTAAGCTTTTGGAGCAAATCCAGAGAAGGATTTGGGGCGCTGAAGCACCTCCTATATGAAGACAGGCTGAGACAGTTGGTGCTGTTCAGCCTGGAGAAGATAAGCTGTGTAGAGACCTCAGAGCAGCTTCCAGGGTCTGAAGGGGGCTACAAGGATGCTGGAGAGGGACCTTCATCAGGGACTGGAGTGACAGGACAAGGGGTGATGGGTTCAGACTGGAACAGGGGAAGTTCAGGTTGGAGATAAGGCAGAAGCTCTTCCCCGGGAGGGTGCTGAGGCGCTGGCACAGGGTGCCCAGAGAAGCTGTGGCTGCCCCATCCCTGGCAGTGTTCAAGGCCAGGTTGGACACAGGGGCTTGGAGCAACCTGCTCTAGTGGAAGGTGTCCCTGCCCGGGGCAGGGGTTGGACCTGGGGGAGCTTTAAGGTCCTTTCCAACCCAAACCATTCTATGGTTCTATGGTAAATGCCTCACCTTCGAAGATGTACTGGAACTTGTGCTGCTGGAGGCTGGCGCTCATGGCTTCCTCAATAGCACTGATGTCCTTATTGAGCCGGACGACGAGGGGGTCATAGTCCATACTCTCCACATTGGCAACGATGGCATAGTTCCCTTGTTTAGCCAGAGGGATCAGGTAGTGGAAGCAATGAACTCTGCAAGACAGAAGAGAGAAATATTACAATGCATCAACCCCAATGATAAAGTGTCAGTGGGTATGCAAAGTGTTGGCACCTTATTTTCCTTCCAATGTTCAGGGTAGTAAAAAATAACAATGATTTTGGATGAACTATCCCTTGCATTTGAAGTATAACTCGGTATCAGCACACCAACACAGACAGAAAGCTCACACCAGACTGGCCTGAGGAGCAGGGAGTTGTGTTGAGGTGGGAGAAGCTGTACCAGAGTATGTCGTGCCTTTCATGTCCTACATCCTCCTGGAAACCATCCGTGAGGTGGCCACCACAAGCAAGTTCACTTTGGGGCAATTCCAAGAGTAAAACACGTGTTTATACTCTTTACTGCCTGCTCCTATGTAACTGTACATAGGACTTTTTACAGGAAAATACTGAAACAGACTTAAGTAATCTAAAAGTCATAGAATCATAGAATGGTTTGAGTTGGAAAGGACCTTAAGATCATCCAGTTCCGACCCCCTGCCCTGGGCAGGGACATCACACACTAAACTGTCGCCCAAGGCTCTGTCCAACCTGGCCTTGAACACTGCCAGGGATGGGGCATTCACAACTTCCTTGGGCAAACTATTCCAGCGCCTCAGCACCCTCACAGGGAAGAACTTCTTCCTTTTATCTAACCTGAACTTCCCCTGTTTCAGTTTGAACCCATCACCCCTTGTCCTGTCGCTCCAGTCCCTGATGAAGTTCCCTCCCCAGCATCCTTGTAGCCCCCTTCAGACACTGGGAGCTGCTCTGAGGTCTCCACTCAGCTTCTCTTCTCCAGGCTGAACAGCCCCAATGTTCTCAGCCTGGCTCCTTATGGGAGCTGCTCCAGCCCCTGAGCATCCTCATGGCCTCCTCTGCACTTGCTCCAACAAAGCAATTTGGTCTTATTTTTGCTTAACCCAAATGTGATGAAAAGCCACAGAGGACTAAGGCCAGAAACCCACCCAGGCTGGTGTCCATACCCTGAGTCTGGGTTACCTCGAGCATCACCTCCTGTTATATCGCAGCTGGAAAGCTGCTCCATTTCCATATCTTACCAATCTTTTCCTGGAAGCCTTCAAACCCCAGCTCATCTGCAATGCCTGCAATCAAGTGGCCACCAGATGATGGATAACAGGTTGAAGGACTGCTGACAATAACTAATGCCTGTTTGTTTTTAAAGCTACCTACTGACTTCACCAGAGCTCTGCCTGTGTACACAAGGATACAGCATGGCTTGGAATACGTCAGAGCACAACAAACTGATGATCCATCAAATCTCATTGCCTGTCTCGTGACATCCGCTTCTATTTGATGCTTCAGAGGAAAGGGAAGCAATGAAAATACACCTGGCCCATAGGGTACATGAGGGAAAATGTCCTCCCACTCCGGAGTGGGCAGCTGGCAGCCTGAAGAAAGGGATTTGCTGCCTTTGATCTTTGCATGTGAAGTCAGAGACATCATAAAGTTATCCATCCCTTTAAAAAAACCCAGCTGGTTTCCTGGTTTGTAACTATTTGAAGCAGGGAGAAAAGCTCCTATTTCCCATCCAAAGCACCATGGTTAATAAATGTGCAGAGACCTGTTAGGCTGTTGAAACACCATTGTGCAGTTTTCTAAGGACAAAGGCCTCCCAAACCACAGTTTTCCTACTCTCTCTCTTTTGGTATCCTGCCTCCATCCCACATTTGGCCGTCCATGGTAATGGTGATGGTGTCTGGCATTTCTGGGCTGACCTGGAGGTGCTGGCACAGGGTGCCCAGAGAAGCTGTGGCTGCCCCATCCCTGGCAGTGTTCAAGGCCAGGTTGGACACAGGGGCTTGGAGCAACCTGCTCTAGTGGAAGGTGTCCCTGCCCGGGGCAGGGGTTGGAGCTGGAGGAGCTTTAAGGTCCCTTCCAACCCAAACCATTCTATGGTGATTCTATTACCTTTGATGCGATAGCAGGCAAGTGTATTTGTCTTGGATGCCATAATATGTACAATCTTAACCTAAAGCCTCCCGAGCTCACCCACAATCCCCAAATCCAGGGTTTTTACCTGACTTCCAAATGCAGAACCAGCAGGCAGCGGTCAGCCATCTCTTGGAAAGACCTGGCCAGCTCACTGAGGGTTTGCAGGATCTGGTCGGACGCAGGAAGGTGTTCCATACTGGCATGGCTGTCCTGACCAGGAGACATGGCTAGCAAGAGAAGACAGTGACACACTTCATCAATACCACTCCCCTTTAGCAACCACAACACCTTGCCTTCTTCCATCCTAAATAGTTGTGTTCTCTCCCACCTTTAGCTGAGCAATCACATCTATAATTTGGGAGTGTATGAAGCAACAAACTGCTTCTGCAATTGATTAAACTCCAAAGTGAATCTGAGAGGTTTAATCAACTACCAGAATACATTTGCTTGGGAAGATATTGCTCTGTGATGAGTATTTCTGTAGCTGCAGAATCCAGGAACATTTATCTTGCTTTGCTTGGAGAGAAAATTGCTGCTTGGGAGCCAAAGCATGGCACCGACATGAAAGATGGTCCTTTTTGGTCACTATAAGCTTCCTTGTGCAATCTCGAGTGAATCTTTGCCTGCCCCCACCCCTTCAGAGGCAAATGGGAGGCTTTTTTCCTTCTTGTTAATAGAAAACAGCTCTTGGGCAGTAAAGCAATTGAAAACCTGGTAACACATATGAGTTGGTCATGGACCAACTGCTTCCCTCCCATTGAAACCACTTTAAATACCACCTTGAGTTTATCCCATCATCTCTTTTGGAGAGGTGTCAATGCAGATCTATCTGTGCAGCTTTCATCCCTTCTATTTTACAGTGCCTGAACCTTGAACCTTCTCCCCTGCAATACAAACTGCTGCCACTCGAGCTGAAGACCTAGTTTCAGTAACAAGACTAACACACTATTATCAATTCCTCCCTAATTAGAGGAAGCATATCCCAAATATCTGAGTTTGTCTTCATTCAAGCACCACTTCAGCAATGACTTCCTATGATTAGCAATGTTTGAAATCAGACAGCCCCACTTAGACAACTTCCACTTGAATTAAATGATGGATTGCAAGGGATCTCCTGGATCAAGTCAGTCCTTATAAGCCCTGTGTCCCATGGCCTTGAGTATAAACTTGTGTGTGCTGAGCTGTTCAGATTTCTGCCCTTGCTGGTTCCTTCAGAACATCACTTCCCTAACAGTGAAGTTAAAATTTGGGATCGAATTCCCAGACAAAACGTATTCACTCATGTTTTATATTTGGTTCTTCATGTGCCAACATTATTTGCTTTATGGAGTTCTCCATCCCTGGCAGCCCTTCATAGAAACATTTAGGTTGGAAAAGACCCTTAAGACCATCAAGTCCAACTGTTACCCCAGCACTGCCAAGTCCACCACTAAACCATGGCACTAAGCACCACATCTACAGGTCTTTCAAATACCTCCAGGGATGGTTGTTGCTTGACAAAAGCAACTCTCTGCGCCCCTTCTCGTTTCAATCAGTTTGTCCTGAATATGTTAACCAGAGCCCTGCGCTGGTGCCACAATGGGACTGGAGCCTTCCCCTGGGAAACACTCTTTTGCTCTCCCATATCTGCTGGTTTTCATGGTTGCTTCACGTTTCCAGCTCACAATTGTTCTGTGATCAGCCTGGATAACGAGGTATGTTATCTGCTGGCTTTAAGAAACACCTCCTTCTCTCTTCTCTTGCACTAACATCCGTTACACAATAAACACTCAGCCAGACACCAATGCAGCTCTGCACAGAAAGGATCTGCACATCACCAAGGACAATAAACTTGCATTTTGATGGAGACTGATTAAGTAAATGTTACTTGCTGCTGTTTGTACAGCCAAAGACCAGCTTGGAAAGCGGAACCTACGCTGAGCTGTGGATTTGCTCCTAAAATTAAATACACCTTCAGATCTAGTCTGGAAAGAAAAGAAACAGAATGAGGAGATAAAAAGCCTCAATTTTGTGTGAAATAAATGGGAACGGAGGGAAACACACAGACAGAACTGTACAATTACAGGAGAGTGGCAATGCAAAAGGATTGCACGCAGTAAAGTGCCTAATTGTGCATCTAAATGTACTGCGAATTAAAGCAGAGAAAAGCGTGCATGGATGAAGCCTTGTAAAACACAGCTCCTGGAAGCAGCCTCCTTCAGCAGCTCCTGCAATCACAGCTGGATTTATGAAGGTCTTTTTTTTAACCAAGGAGCATGGTAGAGAAATTCACAGCCTGTCAAATGCTGCTGAACATAATGAACCGGCCTGGAGCGTAAAGGAGAAATAAAGAGGGAAATGAAGGCGACAATCCAGCCAGGAATAACACGGATGCCCCCTCCCAACACTGCTCCCAGCCTCTCTCTGCTCACTGGAGTCTCTCCCACAAAGAAAATGGAATTGTCAGTGAGGGGGTGATGGGCTTATTTACACAGCTTCTTATTTCCAGATAAGGGTGTTAAGAGATGATTCTTGGAAAGTGCTTTGGAAGAGCTGCTTGTGCAGCTGCACCCACCTTCCAGCTTCAAGGCCTTCAAGTGACGTTTGTTTCCCTAGACGGTGGCAGGACTTTTGGCTCAGGGTCAGGTCTGAGGGTGCTTATTTGGTTGCAGCATAAAGCAGGAAACCTCATCTCTATTATGGGGGAAAAACCATCTATTTTTAGTAAGAAATCCTACATTTTGAGAAGTTTCTATCGATCAGCCTCGCTCCTGGAGATGGACTCTCTGCAAGAATCATCTCTCTTCAGCAGTGCTGGGGCTGCAGCCTCTGCTTTGATCATGCCCACTCGCTGCAGCACTGCCTCCCCACAAGCACTGGAGATGGATGGACCCATCATCCGAAACTCCAGAGTCAGCTCCTTTCTGCAGTGGAGAGATACATGCACAATTTTTCAACTCTCCAGAATTCATTTACAGCAATTTAAGTGAAGTGTAATTATAATTGTCAGTGGAGATAAGAGGAGGAGGGGGACAATCTGCTCCTTATTTAAAGCCAGAGCGCTGAAGTCCTTCTGGGTGTTCAGAGCCCCCACGGCATGGAGGTGATGGTGTCCCTGCCCGTGGCAGGGGGTTGGAACTGCATGATCTTAAGCTCCTTTCCAACCCAAACCATTCTGATTCTATGATTCTGTGATGGCTTGGGGGATGCACACCAACTCCCATGCACAATGAGGACACTGACGTGTACTTTCGCTTTCTGAGATCAAAAGGAGCCTTTCAGAGCCCATCAGTTTTCCCTTCTCCTTCGGACATTCACTTCACAGCCCACAAGAAAATCCCATTACTTGAAGTCTTGCTTAAGACTGTTTTACTCCATCATTCTTGGCAACACGAAGCCACAGAAAGAGCTGTAGCAGCAAAAATTCATCAGAGCCTAAATTATGAAGGGGGACTTGATTTAAATGTGATTTGTAGCTGGCTTTGGAGTTGGCCAGTTCTTTGGGCAAAGGGACAAATGCCCTGCATTATGTGGACATTCAGTACACCAGAGCATAGTTTGAGTCCTCTATTGAAGAGAGAGGTATCTCCAACTGAAATGTTGGAAAAGCAAACCAGCAGGCCAGCAGTCATCCACTCCTTCTTCCCTTCTCCTCCTTCATAACCCATTTACACCAAGTTGAACATGAGCTTTCCTGGCCAACAGAACACCAACGGGTGTGTAAGCAGAGGCCACCTTGCTCCATTGGCCCTTGTCATCATGCAACTCAACAGATGAATTTCATTTGTCTTAAGTGAGCTTCCTGTGCTGCTGGATAAGAGTTGTGGTTTGTTTGGGGTTCCTTCTAGCTTGCTGTAAGCACAGACAAGGTATCTCACTCCAAGGAGAACGAATGTTTCATTCCAGCAAACCTGAGAAAAATAAACTTACCACACTTGTTGTCAGCACTGATTTAAATCATTTTGCAATTCAGTGCAATGCTGGTGCCTCCTGACAGATTGTACCTTGTAAATCAATGGATGTAAATTGTCAGACCTCTGGAATACTAAACAAAACCTGCCACGTTGCCCCTAAACAAACCTTGGAACCAACCGGGGTCTACACCGTGCATCCTGCCTGCTCCCTGCCTGAGCACAGTGACCACAAACAGATCTGAATGATTTAACAGCACAAGGAGAAAAATCAATCTAAGGTTATAGGCTCTGCCTTGGCTCCAATGCGACCTGAACATGAGAAACAAACCTCCAACATGCTCAGGCTTTCCATAGCACTACACACATTTGCTGCACAGGAGAAAGCAGAAAGGCTCACTGAGGGGCAAAAATCCCTCTTACTTGGAACAGGGGTGCAGTATGAAATGCTTGCTGTGCCCCATAGGTAGCATTAGGGATCAGTTCACAGCTTTTAACACTTTCATTTCTTACCCCCTTCCTCTCCAGAAAAGGAAACTCCAAACACATGCAAACACACACAGAGAAAATGGAATCTGTTACAGGTTACGTGCTGGATTACACCCTCAGAGGCTCAGAGTTAACTCTTCTCTCTGTCGGAGACTTCTCTGGGGCTCTCATGCACTGCTTTCTCTTGCTGTGCTTTAGTTCCCAGCATGCAAAACCTGGATAAGGTTGCTTTTATCCATCATTACTATTCAAGCTGACTGAGTTCTCCACGTCTCCTGTTCCTAGAGTTTTTAGTACCATGAGGTGATGATGCCCCTGGGAGATGAAATGGCTACTCCAACACCAACAAGAAAGCGGAATATCTGGATATTTAAAGGAAAAAGCATTGGGTGAAGCTGGGAAGAATTAGATATGTGATTATATTGGGGTTCCTTTGAAGGAGATAGAGTATATCAGTACAGGGTGCACATTAGATGCAACACCAAGGACTTACTTCTGAAGGAAGACATGTGCCAGGTGACCTCTGTCTCCTGCAGTCAAACAGCAGGAGGAAACTAATACATTTTTAAACATGTCACCATTAAAGAAACTACCTCTCTTTCTGTTAAGCCACAGTCTGTCCATCTGGGCCAGAGCTCAGTAAAGAGCTGTTGCTGTGGTCATTCTGGTGAGCAAGAGCTTTGGGAGGTGACAGGAGTGTTGTTGAGATGCCCACAGCCTCACCGAAAGGTGACACAGGTAGCACAGGGCATCACCTTCATGTACCTTTATGGAGATAGCTGCATTTAGCTGCAGAGACATGTTAGAACCTGCTGGAGACTAAAAAGCCTAAAGAACCAAAGAGAACCAGACAAAGCCTCTTGGTGGGAACAAATACCAGGACCCTCCTCCCAAGTCCTTTTTCTTTCCCTGCTTATCTTTCCTCCCACTTTGATCTCTTATCGCTCTGGAGATGCCATCCTCATCTCATTTGGAGTGTAAGCTCTCCGAGGAGCAGGGGTCTTCTCCTTTTATCCTCTTGCAAAGTGCTCTGCACACCTGCAGTGCTTGAGAAATAATGAACAACAACAACAACAACGATATGCAACCCCTATGGCCACTTGGACCGGTTTCTGGCTGCCAGAGTATTATTTGAAGCTCTAAGGCATAGATCACTCACTGCCTACCTCTAAGTTGCTCTGTTTGGAGATCTCAGAGATGCAGCTTTATAGAAAAGGACTGGAATGAGCCATAAAACCTGGAACTGGATTTTGATTCTCCCGAAGTTCATGAGATTCATTTCAGAGCTACAGGAATTCAGGGACCAAACCTAGATTTTGGGTTTCATATCCTCCCCCTTCCTTTATGCCCAAAGTGTGAACCTTTGGGCATAAAATATTTATGCAGATATTGCTGCATTGCTCCCCTTTACCTAAATTGTTCTCTTTATAGGTTTTCAACAGAGAGAGAGAAATCAGTAACAGCAGTGACATCTCTCAGGATTTCCAAGATCATAAAATGGTCTGCATTGGAAGGGACCCTTAAAGGTCATCTAGTCCCACCTTCAACCCTCCTCCTTGGCCCTGAACCCTGCAAAGCTCTGAGACATACAGAACATTTATCACAGCTGACCATAGCAACTGATAAGAGAAACATGGCAGAGACCAGGGATTCTTGCTTAAACAAAACAAATATCAAGAAAGGACATATTCTAAGAGGTTGGGACCTTTCAAACAAGAGAGAGGAGAATGGAATTATCTAAATACTCAGCACTGGTCCAGCTCACCTTTTACTGGGATCAATGGCAAAACCACTTGCTGGTGCTGAAGGGGCAAAGTTATGCCAACACTTAAAGGACAAGAAGTAAACAGAAAGCAAGCTCAGGGACAGTTTATCATTAATAATACTCATACTAAATTCTTACTAATGAATTCTGTTCTCTAGTAGTAGCAACCAGAACTGTATGGGAAGATACTTAAGGAAAGGATTTTCTCTTGCAAACCTTCTTGAGGTTCTGATGATGATGAAGATGCAAAGAGCACTTGTGCCCCAAACTTGTGATAAGCAAGACAAAACTGAAGGCTGGCATTGAGACCTTCCCTCCATGCCCCTCCGCCCTTCACTCCATGTCAAAATTCAGCTGTGTGAGAGGGGGACAAAGCAGGGCGGAGGAAAAAAATCACTGCGACCTCATGGGCAATGAGTGGTGATAAGCAGGCAGGGCTGCAGTCCCCATCAGTTCAGTAAACACTAATGATGAGGAGAGCACAGACTGTCACTGGTGATAAAGGACGGGTTAAACACTCTATTAGGTTTTCATTTTGTGAATTAATGTTTTCTTATGGCGTGTGTACACTTGCCACTTAATGAATTGTCTCGTTAGAGCTGCCTGCGGAGCTCCTCGTCCGCCTCTGCTGGCGGGCATAAATTTCACCAGGAAATTAGCACTGTGAAATAGGCAATAACTCCTCCAAAAGTGGTTTGTTTGCCATTGCCTTCTGCAAACATGCAGCCTCAGAAAAGGCATCATCAGGAGGGACAAAAAGGCATCTCTGAGGGCAAAAATGGGGTGGAAGACTTTACTTCCACCATATGAGAACCCAGTGTTTTGGTTGCTTAACACTTTTCTTTAAGCACTTTGCATTCAAGTGTGGAAAAGGCTTGGAAAAGTCCACAAACCTCTTGATTCATATATAAAACTGAAGAGCAGGTTTTGTTTCACTGAATAAAGTGAAATTGTGCAGGTCCAGCTAAGAGCAGGAGAGCTACCGCAGTTGAAGACATTCAATATGGAAGGATCACAGAATCATAAAGTGGTTTGGGTTGGAAAGGACCTCAAGATCACCCAGTTTCAACTCCCTGCCCCGGGCAGGGACACCTTCCACTAGAGCAGGTTGCTCCAAGCCCCTGTGTCCAACCTGGCCTTGAACACTGCCAGGGAT
>NW_009942834.1:587-7001 GCF_000696875.1 Nestor notabilis | reverse complement strand
ACCTCCTTTGACCTGCTGGTCCCATTTGATACAGCCCAGGATATGTTTGGCTTTCTGGGCTGCAAACACGCACTGAAGCCAGGTCATCGGGAGCTTATCATCAACTAACACCCTCAAGCCCTTCTCTGCAGGGCTGCTCTGAATCACTTGAAAAGTCCAGGGTTTGCTGTTCCAGTGCTCCCCAACTACAAAATCTCCTCTGTGTTACATTTCTCTGTTTTCAGTTATTTATAATGTACCTTTCCCCTTCCCTACCCGTCTGAGAAATACTATTTCTTGGGCTGAATTCTACTAGCTCAGAAGTGACTCCATTAAAAAAGCTCAGTAAAAAGCCATTCATCTGCTTTTGAGCTATGGACTGTATTTGTTTGCCTGTTCAGTGTTTCCCACCCTTCTCTGTGCTTGGTCAGCCAAAACCAGCCATGTGCTTCATTTTCATTAAAGACAGGGCAAAACAACAGCTCCAGCGAAGTCAATGGAGACTCTTCCATCAATCTACACAGAGCTAAAAATTCACCCCCAAAGTAATTTCTTTACCCATTTGTCACTGGTTTCAATAGGAGGAGAAGGTAAGAAGATAGTTTAAAAATTGTCAACATTATTCACACTTAAACAGGGGAGATTTAGGTTGGATATAAGGAAAAAGTTCTTCCCTGTGAGGGTGCTGAGGCGCTGGCACAGGGTGCCCAGAGAAGCTGTGGCTGCCCCATCCCTGGCAGTGTTCAAGGGCAGGTTGGACACAGGGGCTTGGAGCAACCTGCTCTAGTGGAAGGTGTCCCTGCCCGGGGCAGGGGTTGGAGCTGGAGGAGATATAAGGCCCGTTTCAACCCCAACCAGTTTGTGGTTCTATGATCACAATGAGCGAGTGAAAACAAGTGGAAGGAAAACAGAAAACAAGGCAGCTGCTTCATACAAGGCACCGTGTCCTTAGAGCCATGATTTGAGCTCAACTGTTAATAAAGAATTCTTCCCAGCATTCTGAATGAACATAATGTGTGCATTACCAAATTAATGACATGTCAGTGGTATCTGGCTTGGAGCACACCAGCTCTCACTGGTGAGCACTGGGCAGGAACGCTGGGCAGTTATGAAAACACATTGTGTGAATCAAGGCAGAGGGGAACAACAGACATTTACACACCAACTGCACGGAAGACTGTCCACACCACTGTTAGGATACGTTCTACAGCAACTGAAATGGTTTTCTGGCAGCTAAAAGAAGAAAGAAGATAAGCTTTGGCCATGCACTTAGATTAATATTAAGCCCCCAAACCTATGAAGAGCAGACAACCTGTACATAAGGCTTCCTCAGAACCAGTAAGGAAAAATCAGTGTTTGGTATTAGGACACTTACAAAGCAGCGTATCTGAGCCTTGAACTAAAAACTGAGGGATCAAGATGTTTTGTTAAGGGGCTGGTCAACTAGGGTGATGCTCCAAACCATCTGAGATTCCACGTAACTTCCCTTGCAAAGAGAAGCAGGAGTTTAACCTTTTCACGTCTTTCCTCCAATGTATCGAGCTGCACCTTGCCAATAAAAGCCCTCAAAACATCACCACAAAACTTCTTAGGGTAGAAGATGCCCTGAGAGGGATCTGTTTCTAAAAGGACCTTAAATCTTCCAGTCTATTGGACTCACTGGAAGAGCAAGAAAGAGAATTACTGGTCAGTTGGTGTCCTGATGCTCAAAAGCAGAACAGCTTTTCTTTGCAAGAGGCAGGGACAAGGTGAAGAAAGTGTAATGAGGATAAATGCAATTAAGTAGATACCTTAAGGATCTTTTTTGGCTGTTGACAATTACAGATAGAAGTGTTTTGGGAGCTGTTTGTTTTTAAGATTGGTTTGCAAAGCAAGAGGAGGAGCAGCAGGGAGGTCTGTGCTGGAAGACAAACAAGAATGAATGAGTCTTGGCCAGGAGGATATAGAAGAAGGTGTGAATATGAATATCTATGGGAACTACAAAGGGTTTTCAAATGTAGGCTGAAGAATGGGAAACACACAGAATCGACTCCCAGGAAAAGAGAGAAGCACAAAGATGCCCTTAACGTAAGCAGGAACATCAGTTACATTTTGCATCAGCTGCATCAGACTCATCGTGTGACTTCTCCCCAATTCCTGCTTGTTTAAGAGTAATTTCTCCCAAATCCCATATGAATACAAGTGCTGGTTAGATCAGAACGATCCTATAGCCCACAAACCATGGCAAAATGACTCACTGGTGACACCAATGATTGCCCATACTTTCAAGTCCTGTCACCTAGTTTTGAAGATGATTTTGCCCCATAGTAAATCTGCCACCTCTGACAACCCCAGGAGAAGCAGATGGACTGACTGCCATTAGTCTTTGGCACCAATAAGTTGTTTTCTTCAGAAGAGATAAACAGATCCTAATGCATTGACCCAAATGGAGTGAACTGCAGGCTCTTTGGAGTTATTTCCACACAGCCTTGCTTTGCTGGTGTTACTCAGGAGGATCCTCATTGTAAAATGCTTGGAAAGCACTGCTAATTAGGTCACTTATTTACATGACAATCCCCTGCGTTTAAGGCCGGTGGGTGGGAAGGAAGAAAGATGGAACAAGAGTAATTAGTGTCATCATGATGGTAAGCTAAGTGCTGACCCCACAGTACCAGATCAATAGTGGGACAGCATCACGGTGGTGTGCTTGTTGTATGAGATAAACAACCATAAACACTGAGCACCCAGGTCAGAAAAACAACATCTCATTTTCTAACCATTAAATATTTGATGTAAAGCATTGAGGTTGGGGAAATCTGCAACCACTAATCCATAAGAACAGCTTCACTGCAGACATTCAAGGGGAAAAAAGGGCCCTGAAAGACACTTTGACAAGAAAACAAGAGCTTTTAGTTGGCTGATGACTGTGGCTTCATTCCCTGAGATCCAAGCAAAGCAGACCCATATTTAAGCCACAGAATTTTATCACCAACGTTACAGAGCAAGCCAAATGCTCAGGTTTACCAAAGCAACCGTTTTGTCTTCATAAGGTCAGTAGTTCCCTGTTGGTCTTGAAGGTCAGTCCTAACACTTTGCTGTCCCAATACAAATTTCCATGGTTTTAGTCCTCCGAAAGCCAACACAGCTCAGATGGTACCAGCAGGACACTTGTCCACTGCCTGAATTGCTCTGCTCAGCTCTTGGTCAGCTTCAGATGGTGTTAAGAGACCAACAGACACATTTTTGCTTTCAAATCCAAGACAAAGTTGGCACTTTCGATATGTTAAGTCAATCCCATTCAATCCAGAGGCTCTCTGGGAGAAAATACATCCGTAGTGTTGTTGACAGGCCTTGGAGTCATTGATAAAAGGCTCATAAATGCTCTAAGTCAGGATGGATACTTAATATTTTCTCTCCAAATGTCTTTTGAAAGGCTTCTGCACTCTTGACACTGGATCCCCCATTAGGCTTTTAGCATTCAGCATGGAGTAACTCCAGGTGACGTGATGCATCTGCTGAATCCAAGGTCTAAATATTAGCTAGGAGTCTGCAACCTGTTTACAGCAGCTTTATGTAAGTGTAGGTACATTTGTAGCTTCTATTAAAACTACTAATGGTGATTAATTAGCATGTGATCACAGATGGTTTGGTTTGGCCTTGACAGATGCAGATTTTACGGTGGCTGAGGATGGCAAAGCTCTCCTGTCCTTGCTCAAGGGGAGTCCCACCTGGGGAAACCCATAACTCGAGGCAGGTGTCTCAGTTCTTGATTAAATACCAGCTCCAAGCATGCTGTGGACAATGGTGCAGCAATAAGGAGATGACATTGGTCATCTCTGCAGCATCCAGAGCTGTCAGCACAGGAACAGGCTGAGCTGTGTGGATATGAGCCAGGGTGATGCAGATAAGATGCCCAAGACCTTTTCCTTTTGGCTTCCTCTGGTTCTCCTCTGAACCAACTAGATCTGAATGAAGATGTCCCACACCGTTTTGAACCAACTGTGCCCAGGTAAAACAAATGCACTTGACCTAGGTGCAGGGCTTGACATCTTGATCTTATTGTAGGACAGCCTTGTGGTCATCTCAGGGCATGGATAAGGTGAACTTCAGGTGTAAAACGTGCTGTAGACACCAACAGGTTTAACATGATGCTGATCAAACAGTCTGCAAGGCTGAGGTGGAAAGGGATCACTCCAGGACACCGGATCTCCATTCAGACAGTGTGCACAGCCCATGAGATGGAAAAAGACATTATGGATGATCATACCATGGAGGTTCAGAGCACCTGGGAAGGAGATGTGACCAAGTTTTGAGCATCTGCAGAAGAGGACCAACTGTTCAGTTAGTGGAACAGCAAAGAAAAGCACTGGAAAACAAGATTGCTTAAGAAGCTAAAATGGAAAGCTGCCATTTAGACTAAGTTATAGCAAAGCAACAGATATTCATCAAATAATACAAGCACTCAAGATTCATCTTTGTAAGCTAATGGCAGACATTTTGCATTTGTTAGAAATGTGCAGCTTTCCCTGCTTTAGAAAGAAAGGTACTTTTGTGGCAATAATAAAGCAACAGCATTTGCTAAGTCCTTCTCGTGCATGAGGTCAGGCACATGTTGATCATCTTTAATCTGGCTTTTAAATAAGGTTCTCTATTAATAGATCCCTACAAATAACAGTTCCCCGTGAGCAATCAATACAGCAAGATGTGTTACAAGTTCAGTGACAGTAAAGAAAGAATAAGCTCCAACTTGAGAGAAATATAGCCCCATTTAAGAGCTGAATTCAGTTCATTAGAAACACCAGGGTTAAACACAAAGACCTGCCTGAGTTACCACTGCTGTGTGGCCTGACTACGAAATGAAAGGCATCAATTTTACCACCACATCAGGCTTGATTTTCGTTTGTACTCAGACCCCTTTACACCACTCTTGTCAGCAGAAAGGGGCCTGAAAGTGACTGTAAATTATAGCTCCTTTACTCTGGCAGAGTGGTATAAGGGGGCTCTGCCATCAATTTTCAAAGGCATCACTTTCTCGAGTGGTGCAGGATGCTTTCTATTAGCCATCAAAGCCTATTTCAGGACCAGGAGGCTTACAGAGCATGGGAAAAAGGGAGGCTGACCCTCTGGTGCAAAGTGGTCCAGAATAGTCTTGATGCTGTAATGGCCTTCACTAACCTTTTCGAAGTATTTTGAGATGTATGGCTGGAAAACGTGATGCAAATGCTGGGGATTATCTTTAGCAAGAGCCAGGCAGTGGTAGCGAGCTGCAGGATTTGGTAAAAAGCTGTAGCACAAACCTTTTTGCTCCCTCCTCTGCCTATGAACGAAGTCACAGCTCACCCAACTGCTGCAAACCTGGAGGGGAAGTGCTGCCCATCTGCAGAAGTGGTGAAGGCATCTTCCACACACTGCCCTTTGATTCTGGGGTGAAAGCACCCTTGAATAGGAGAGTGGCTCAGCACCCTCACAGGGAAGAGCTTCTGCCTTATCTCCAACCTGAACTGCTCCTGTTTCAGTCTGAACCCATCACCCCTTGTCCTATCACTCCAGTCCCTGATGAAGGTCCCTCTCCAGCACCCTTGTAGCCCCCTTCAGACACTGAAGCTGCTCTGAGGTCTCCAGCAGCTTCTCTTCTCCAGGCTGAACAGCCCCAATGTTCTCAGCCTGGCTCCATACGGGAGCTGCTCCAGCCCAGATCATCCTCGTGGCCTCCTCTGGGCTTGCTCCAGCAGCTCCATGTCCTTCCAATGTTGGGGACACCAACTTCATGCAGGGGGTTGGAACTAGATGATCTTATGGTCCTTTCCAACCCAAACCAATCTATGACTTTATGATCCTGCACAAAGAGGCTGAACGCCCTTTTAGATACTTCAGAAGGGCTAAACTCTGTCCTTGCACACCCTGCAACGCCCCTAAATAGATCTCCTCATTTTGTAACACCTTAAGAACACACTAACAGACCAAACTGGATCCTGATCATAACCAGACCCAGCTGCCAGGGAAGAGCCATGCTCTTTTTGCAACATAAACGGGTGAAGCCAATGTCTCCTAAGCTTTACTGCTGGTGTCCCCATTGTGATCTTCTCAGCACTTCTGCAATTAAATATGGCTGGTTCACAACTCTGTGTGAGATTGAGGCCTCTAATCTGGAAGCCAAAGGATCACAGTGCAGAGTGTCAATGGGAATTAAGAATGCTACAGGGAATTGTTGCATTCCCAGATAAAGCCTGTGACAGTAATAAATTCCATGCTGGCTTTTTTGTATGGTGCAAAGTATGATTTCAATTGCTTGCATGGGTGAAAAAAACCCCAAGAGACAAGAATCCAGTGGGAAAGGACTTCCTTGGGAAGAACAAGAGGGATTTATGTCCCAATCTGCATATTAGCATCTGCATCACTTTGACATACTGAAATCACTTAAACACCCTACTTAGGCTGTTCCCGTGGGGCTGATGG
>NW_009942834.1:0-556 GCF_000696875.1 Nestor notabilis | reverse complement strand
GTACCAGAAAGCCCACAAAGGCAGGGGCAGGCAGCATCCTGCCTGGAGCTGGGTCTCTCCACCCTCCAATATGGCTTGTGTGAAATGGGAAGGGAGAGCTGGAAAGCTATGTTCTCCCAAGGGGCTGTGCAAACCTCCCCTTTGGAAAGGGAGCGTGGCATTCCCACACTTCCCATTATACCCACATGAAGCTGGATTAACCCAACACAGGAATTAAGTCCATGTCTAATGCAAATCACCAAGAAGAGACACCTCTCTGCCCGTGAACAACTGCAGTACATGTCTGTGGAGCGACAAGCAGGTACAGAAATGGCTTCATCCTGTTTTGCTGCAGGTCCAGCTTTGCTGACAGTAGCAGGGTTAAGGTATTGGAACTGGATGATCTTTAATGTCCCTCCTAACCCAAACCATTCTCTGGTTCTATGTCCTCAAGGGCATGGCTGTCCCAGCGATGGAGGGAGCCCTCAGAAAGGTGTCCCATGCATCTACTCTAATACTGGGATGCTTCCCCCATAGGCAGGTAGGGTTGAGCTGCAGAGGTCCATTTGAAATGTTA
>NW_009942833.1:559-911 GCF_000696875.1 Nestor notabilis | reverse complement strand
CTGGGGTTCGATCTGCTCTACGGCAGGACGTGAGAACTCCCCGGTGGAACACTTTGGAGTTTTGCTGGACGAGGGGATGGATAATGGTCCTTATCGATGCTGACTGCAATTGTAGGGTGGACTCGGGTGGACCAAACCCGACTCCATTATTAGAAGTGTCCCTACTTCTACCACCCTCGCAGATCACTAAAGCGGGACAATTCCCCTCGCCGGCTGCCGCACACTGGGGAACTGACGGGGGTGGTGACGGATTTAGGGAAGAGGCGTTATCGCCCGCGCACGTTCTCCCGAGAATTCCCCTGACTAGCCGGTGAAAACGCCATCGGCGCGGTCGCCACTAACACCACAGTGA
>NW_009942833.1:0-220 GCF_000696875.1 Nestor notabilis | reverse complement strand
CCTCGGCAGCCGGTCCCATAGCACGGGACAACTGCCGATCTTTTACGTCAGTGCGGAGTTTGAATATTCCCTTTCAAGCTGAGGTATCTGTCATGAGAAGCTGTTTGTTGGTTTAGAACTTTGCGCTGAGCAAAGCTCTGAAGAGAGGAGCAGAGAGAATTCACATTGTCACCGGAGTCTGGTTTCGTGGCATGACAGCGCTGGAAGCAGTGGCTGCTCT
>NW_009942832.1:2408-2667 GCF_000696875.1 Nestor notabilis | reverse complement strand
CCCGCCGGTCTCGCCAGCCCCTTTCCGTGACGCGGGGGCCGAGCACGGTCACCTGTCCCGTCCGGTTTCCCCCTTGCAGCCCGTGCCGTCACAGATCCGCACCGTGTGCGCTGGATCTGTTTAAGCCGCGGTCCTGCTCCTGCCATAGAGCACGGTGTAAGAGGGCGCCCCAACAAGTCCGCAGAGTGGGCGTCTTAGCGCCTCCGCTGCCCGCGGGGGTAGCCAGGCTCCAGCAGCAGACCCGAGGACACGTGGGTGC
>NW_009942832.1:0-2244 GCF_000696875.1 Nestor notabilis | reverse complement strand
GGGGTAGCCAGGCTCCAGCAGCAGCCCCGAGGACAGCTGGGTGGTTTTGCCCTCTAAAGATCTCGAAAAACCTGCTGGATCAGGAGGGAGGATGCTTCAGGACAGAAAGGGAGGCAGGAGAGTGCTAGCACTTGGTGCAGCAAGTAGGGTGACAGGTGTAGGTTCCACCTATGCTGAACTGCCTTTTCGCTTCATAGAATCAACCAGGTTGGAAAAGACCTTTAAGACCATCCAGTCGAACCATTCCCCAGCACTGCCAAGGCCAGCACTGAGCACCTCATCTACACAGTGTGTGAACACTTGCAGGAACGGTGACTCCAGCACTGCCCTGGGCAGCCTGTTCCAATGCCAGAGCACCCTTTGGGGAAGGAATTGTTCCTCATCTCCAGCCCAACTCCTCTCTCTCAGGCGCAGCTTGAGGCCATTTCCTCTTGTCCTATTACTTATTGCTTAGAAAAGACTAGCCACCTCCTCGCTCCTTTCACATAGTTCATAAGGTGATACAGGCCACTAATAAAGGGAGTTTTGTGTTAGATCTAATAAATCAGTAGATACACACAATTATGTTACATATTATAGCCTAGGAAGCAAAAGACTGTGGCTACAAGGCTACAAAGACTTAATACAGGGTTACTAAGAGCCATCTAGTTTGCAGATAGGACTGTTGAGGGTTAAGCAGCAGCCTAGCACGAGCCTCAGCAGAACTGCAGGTCTTTAAGCTGTGCCTTCAGACAAGCTGCCAAGGGACAAGTCATGGAAGAAGCTTCTGTAGCTTGGCAACCTTCCTGCCGCAGTCCGAGAATGGTTCCAATAACCATTGCTAATAACAAGATAGAGCTTGTGGATCTACTGGCCCACAGAGCCCTTGCCAATTTGGTGTTTAGGGACCAAGAGGTGACGAAAGATACCTGGTACCTTTCTCAGACGCTTTTCCAGTTCCTGACATGATTTCAGCCAAAGATTTGCTACACCCAAGGTTTGTGTATGTGATAACCCCCAGCTGCTCGCTCAATCTCCACTTGGACACATTCACATTTCCTGAACCCACAGGTCTGCAACCCTGCTCCTGAGAACATGGGCTTCAGGTGCTTCAACAGAGACTTTGGCTACAACCTTCCTAAGCCTTAAGACTTCAAGAAAGCTCTTTTCATTCCCTGCCTCTTCCAACTAAGTGCTGTACAAGACAGAGTAGCATCACTCAATAACGAGATGCATCACATCAGCAGGTAAACTCCCCAATTACCTAGCAGCCAGATTAACAACTAATGGAGAAGAGAGGCAAACACCCGCTTATCATTCAGATGTTTCTGAAGCATGTAACAGTCTTTGTGATGCTGGAGTAGCAGGATGCCAGCTTTGACTCAGCATAACTTCTCTTCTAAGGGAACCAATAACAGTTATGGAAAACTAGAAGCAAGAGTTCTTAAAAACAGTTAAGTGCCTGAATTTCTTTTGCAAATCCTAACTAGATTATAAACAAAAGGCCACTTGGTCAGTAAGCATCATTAGCATGGGGTTAAGTCATCATCAGTGTGAGACAAACCTGTTCTTAAGACAGATTTTGATGCATTTCAACTAATATTTGGATCATTCACACTTAATGACATATAAATGGAGAGCAAGGGGGCAAGCAGGAAGACATGTTGGCAGGCACTCTTAGCATTTACTTGAAAATTTGGTTATGAGGAAGAAGATCTAAGCTGGAGCATACTGAAATTGACATCAGAACCTGAGGCTCGGAGACTGAAAGCATGTGAGAAGCATGGCCAGAAACTAGAGGATAAGAAGCAGGATCTTGGGACCAGTACAGAAATGCCCAGCAAAGGTTGCAGAAAGTACCCACTGGGAACCCAACTGTGTGAAAGGTGGCTTTATTCTGACCACGATGGCACAAAACCATGCTCCAGGTACCAAACCCACAGTCGCTCCTAACGGTGCTTCCCAGTGCGATTGAAACGCTTGTACAAGTACCGGATCCTCTTGGTGAGTTTGTGGTAGTCCTCTATAAACATCCGATCTCCCACCATCTTCTTCTTACGAATGCACCTCTGCAGCTCGTTCCCCCGCCAGCCTCGCAGCCACGTGGGCCCCACAATGAGTTTCTTCGGGTGGATCTGGAAGCCACCTGAGAACGGGAGGCAAGGGCAGAGCAGAGAGCATGAAGCCGGGCCCTGGAGAAAGCTGTTCCAAGGGCAGCTGGCCTCAACCCTCGCTGCTGGAAGAGCCGCTCGCCCGCAAGTGGGT
>NW_009942831.1:241-9081 GCF_000696875.1 Nestor notabilis | reverse complement strand
GAAGCAGAGCGTCCTCCAGGCGACCCGAATTCACCAGCCGGGTCACGCGTGGGCTAGGCTTAACTAAAGCAGCTCGTCGTTAGGAGAGGGCTGTGCAAGCACCTCGGCCCTCGTTACTGAAAGAGCCAGGGCCTGCTGTATCGTCCTAAAGGTTTTGAGGGGGAGAGCCGTTTAATTTCACTGTTTCACAGCCTTAACTCCACCCCGCACAAACAAAAGCGGACATCCTCGTCTGGGCTGGTCATGGGCACCTCCACTGCCGTGAGCGGGCTATGCCAACTGAGACACACAGTTTGGCTGACTTTACTGCCAAACGCATCACCTTGAACAGCCACGGCTCTGGCTGAAGAGATGAGCAACTCTGGTAAGCAGAGCTGAAAAGGCTGATCTCTTCACCACAGGCATTGGGAAATTCAGTGGGAATCGTTGTTTTCTTAAAGGGAGGCAAAATAGAGCCCTCCGACCTTAAGCTAAGTGCAAATGACTGATACAGTGCATGCACAAATACCATTTTACGCACTGAATTTACCCACTTAATTGAAATTAACCGTTTGATTTAACCACTGAAAATCTCGACTTAAATCCATACTAAATAATGCCAGCTCGAGACACATAGCAAGGTGCTGTTTCCCTTCTAGAAGTTGATGGGAATCTGAGATATGCATAAAATTCAGATTTAAATTCTTAATATTCTCACAGGCGCTTCTTTTGCCACCCTGCTTTGTGATGCTTACTAACTCCATTCAGCATCCTTCCTACCCTTTTGAGTTAGCCACGTTCAGTGTTCATTTGCCACCTGAAACCTGGAACAGAGAAAAGAGAAGAAAGAAATGCAATAGACCCCCAAGAAATGCGAGGAACACAGCTGTAACCAGGTGCCAAAAGCTGCCACGTAAGCAGAATGGCAAACAGGAGGCTGTAGACACCATTATTCCTTGTGCTGCTATTCACTTTATCTAGCGGTCTAGCTTGCAAGCCTCTTGGTGACTAAATAATTCCTCAAGCATCCTCCATGTTTCTCAGTCCCAGCCTCTGCAGAATGGTTCAGCAACAAATAAAAAGGCAAAAAGCGACCAGCAATAAACAAAAGCAACCAGCAGTACACAGAAAGGTCAAAACCAGCTTTACTCTGATCATAAAACAATTAGTGGCTTCATCTCCATTTTGAAAACAACCAGCTATTTTCCAGCAGTGTTTGGGTGGCTGGGAACCCTCGCTCCACTGACTTCTTGTGTAAGGGCGCAGCACTGATAGTACTGGCAGTTGGCTTCAATTGCCCAAGTTTCTTAGATGAATCAAGAGCCCTACCACGTATCTCAGGAGAACAATGAGTGAAATCATTCGTTCCTGCTGGTGAGTGCAATTTTACAGAAAAATAGTTGCAAACAGAAAATGTGTGTTTAGTCTGCCTGAATCAAATGATGATTCTGAAAGGAAATGTGCTAAAGGAAAACAGTTTAAATATCGATGATTTTAAAGAAAATATGTTGTTTGTTTTCTTGCTTTTCTGTACGCAGTGATGCATTTCAGTATTTACCAAAATACACTTCTATCCCTTCCCCATGTGGAAACAAAGCTGACTTGATTTATCTTTCTGTATCTACATGGATGTAGATGCAGCTGCATGAGTGTCTGTATACATTCCCTCCTAATAATGTTTGAACTCATTGCCTGATCTCAACTGAATTTGACAGAGGTCTCAAAGATAACTTTTTTTATTATTATTATTATTTTGTGAGCTGAGTAGAGAAAAGAAAAAAAAAGATTCTAAAAAATCTTTAAATTCTGCAACTAATGGAAAGGTTTCAGCATGAACTCAGCCCTTATCAGACACTAGGGCATACAGAGCAGGGTGCCAGCTGCAGATGAAGCTTCAAATGCTGCTTCAGTGCCAGGACACAAGTTCACAGAAAACTTGCTTATGGACCTGTGTTTTTAAGATAAGAACTCTGTAAAAATAGTTTAGTCCTATCTGATTTTAATACTTTTTTTATTTTTCTTTTTTTGGAAGGAAACACAGTTCCACCCAGCTACTTCACAACCATGTTTCAGTTCAGCTAGAGACTAGAAAAAACACTTTATTTGCAGAGCTGCACTCAGTGCTTTGGCTCCTGGGTTTGGTGCTGCTCTTGTACTGCTTAGCAGCAGCTTTCACAGTCTGTAAGGTCTTTAGGAACAGGCATTTTCCCATCCCTTACAGAAAATAGATTTTAGGCTTATCTTATCCTCTCACTGGATGGAAATCTGCCAGCTTGAAATATCAGCAAAGCAAGAATGTCACTTCGCAGACACCTGCACAATGCCTTGCTGTCCTGCACACTGCCTGAGGCAGCAAGGCCACGGTGAAGGTCATGCCCCCAAGCTGCAAGGTGCACAAGAAGAACATACACTAATAGCTTATTCTTTAAGTGCCTCCGACATCTAAATTCCCAGCTCACCTCAGAAATTAATATGCAAAAGACCTTAGCTAATTACTGGTAATAAGCGGTCTGAAAGTGAAAAACCCCTCAGATATATCAGGTGTACAAGTGGAGGGTATAATCTAATAAAAGTGCAGTATATTTCTAATTTCTGTCTGGATATCTGAATGTAGATAATCTCTCATAGTCTACCTATAGGGACAGTTTTCCAAAAGAAATTTCAATGACATTGAAATAAAATTCAGTTTCAATGAAATTTAAATTTGTGGCAGCAAACAATAGAGCATTCTGTAATTTCCATCTACATACACACCTAGAAAAACCTCCATACAGAGATTCACCCAACAGCCAGCAATTCAAATTGTCCGTGTTCATTGCTGGTCCGTGTCGCACTGACTATTCCCGTATTAAGGCTGTGCTGCCAAATGCAGGCCCACAGGGTAAACATGACTTTGTGCTCACTATTCCACTGCAGATCGCTTCATGCTCCCCAGTGCAGTGTGCTTTATGAATGGGAAGTGGCACAACTAGTAATAATGATGCTTTTTTTGTCTCTAGTGTGGCAAAGCTACTGGTATGTTATGGCTTGGTGAATTTCTGCAACCCTGAGAGGATGTCATAGGTCTGACCTAAAACTTATGCTCCAGGATGCACAGAGGAAAAAAAGGTGTTACATTTGGGAGGACTGCTGCCAGCAGATTCCAAACCCAGCAAAGTTCTGCAAGTAACTGATCTTTCTTCAGTTCACTTCAGATGCTGTTGTATCTGAGCTAGCTGTATAAAAACAACTTTGAGTAGGCCTAGGCATGCAGTCATCGCATTTCCCAAGCACGGCATGGACATACCCTAGGGTCACAACAGTCCTGAGATGACGCATTTTCTTGCCTTAGGGTTTTGCCCTTAACTGAAACTTGTAAACAGATGAGATGTGTTTTCAAGCCAGTGCGCATGTGTGCACACAGCTACACCATCCTCACGTTGGGAGTAGAAAGATCGAAACCTCCTTGCAAGGAAAAAAATACAAGATCATAACAAAAGCGGGTCAATAAAATCCAATGCAAATCCTTCCTTCACTTTAAATTCTTAGAGACTCTTTTCCTTAAGCAAGGAAAAAAACCTTAACCTTTATTTATATCTCAGGCTGCTGTGTAAACTATAAGACCATATCCAACTGTAAATACGGATTATCTACACACACAAGTCTTCTCTCTGTTGTTTACATGCTGTTTAAGAAACAGGGATCAGACACACTAGGGAAAAAAGGGAAGGGTACAGCTACACAGCCTGGAGACAAGGGGAAAGTGGGGAAAAGGCATAGAATAACTCCTCTTCCTCTGACTACTACTGCTCAGTGCCTATGAAGAGACGGGCTGGGGAAGGGAGCAACTATCAGCAGCTCCATCAGAGCTGGGTGGAGCCAGACCATGGCAGAGATGGAAACTGGGAGGTTGAGAGCTGCAGCTGCCTCCTCTGGGAGGAACATCTGCGAAATCCTGCACGGCAGCAGCAGGGGAGGAGGAGCGGGCACAGGCAGTGAGTGTTCCCAGGGATGCGCTCACAAAGATAACTGTCCTGCTGGATGGCTTCCCAGACTGCCGCAGCGGCGTGTCCCTCCCTTGTCTGCAACGAGGCAAAGACCATCATGTGCAATGAGCAAACCAAGTGTCAGCACGGCCTCTTGCTTCAGCATCCTGTTTCTTGCGATGCTTTTCGATGGCTGAGCTGACCAGAATGGGAACAGTTCTTCCTAGCGATAATGTGTTGTTTTGGTCTTACATATGTAAGGCTTTCATACAGCTGGCAGCTCTGAGTCAATGCACAAATTAAACAGAAGATGGCAGTTACCCTGGAGCATTTGCCATCACCTCATGGCCAAATGTTTTTCCATAGAAGGTCACTATCATTCTGATGGGAAGAAAAAGAGGTGCAGAGCTAAGTGACTGGCTGAAGGTTCACACATAAGCTTGGTATGGGCTTGGAACACCAGCTCTTCTGGTTCACAAACTTATGAACTGTTCTTCTAGTTATGGTGAAATCATCAGAGATCTTTGCTCTTTGATTCAGTATAAAGATGTAGGGATCGATCCTCTCCCTCAGGTTGTACATCTATATCTATGCTTGCTAGTACAGATAAACAGGCTATGGACCATTCTCTTGCTCCAGCAGCCAGTGCTGTGGCCAGGGTCACATCCACACATACCTGCATTTTATTTCACTCTCACCAAAGGGTAAGAACAATCCCTGGCACACGCTATTTCCAAACCATGATTGGACACTTTCTGGGAGAAAGTTAGCCAGACAGGGCAAAGGCATGCAGAGGACCCTGCCAACAACCAAGCACTATGAAAAACATGCCTTCGCCATGTTTCATTTATCGGTGTCACTGCAGCCTTAGAAGCTAGAGTGATAAAGGTACTTGGTGCCTTTGTCTCACTCTAGCTTGGTGCTATTCTCGCTTGTTTCCTAGATCAACCTGCTGTCTTCTTTTATGCATCGAAAATTCTTGGTGAGGACCCTCTTTGCTATTTGTATCTCATAGCTAATATATATTAAGATTAGAGGTCACTAGAAGCAAGAGGCCAAGTTCAAGAACAAACATAATATGACATTTAATCAACATTATATCCTAAATTATGGCATTGAAAACCCCTGTTCTTTTGTTGCCCAACTCTGCTAAGCTCTGCAGTACCTTTTCTACCAGAGTTGTGAGTTTCCTGATGCCAGAATTTGGCGTATGCCCTCAGAGTATCTCTTTCTTGCCGTTGCCAAGCAGCACCATGTCAACCTCATGCCAAGATGTGGAATTAGGATATTCTCCTACTTAAGTCCATAGAAAGGCTTCGGACAATCCGTAGGTGCTGTCTGTGCATGCTTAACATCTTCCTGCTGGTAAGCTAGCAGGGTGAGGTGAGACCAGCACCCCCAGATTGTTTGGCTACTGCTACACGTAGTTCGGCAGGGAGACTGCTGAGAAGCCAACGTTACTATTTCCTGTAAACTTTTCTCCCTGATTTCCCTCACGCTCAGTCTTCTGATTCTACTTCTTTCACTGTGTCTGTCTATTGCTGCCAACAAAGCTCAGCGCACATAGTCTATGAATACCATGCAATTGCAGGGGCTGAAACTACACATATGTATTAAATTATTGTAAAGTTTACTAAAGAAAGGCCTCATCCTGATCATTTGACTTTTATTCTGGGGTACTTCACTGCCATTTTCTTCATATACTTATATTAAATAGTTTATCTTGGTATATGTATTACACAATATATACATGAAAGCACTATGTAATATAACTACACTATATAAAATACGGCATATTTACATATCTATTTTTCTACACATAAAAATAAATAATATATAAAATTATACAGAATGTTTTAATTTCATGGAGCTGGCTTAAGTACCACTTGTGGCAGGGACGTAACAGTTTTAACAGTGCTGGCATGAGTTACCATGCTGTACATCATCAGAGAAGTGTGAGAAGGCACAGCTGAGTTTAGTTTCACCTGATAAACTAAGCCCTACAGTAAAGGATTCCCTCCCTGACTGATCTCCTGCCAAAGGTTTAAGCTCATTCCCTGCTGGCTGCCAGCCTGGGAGATGTCTTGTAATTAGCCTGCAGCATCATATGTCAGTAGCTGATGACCATTCCACAGTGTCACTTCTACGGAACGTGCAAAATACAGGTTGCTCTGTGGTACCTCCTCACCAAACACAAATACTTCAATATAGCCTTCTGCACAGAGGCCGCAGGATTTAAGATGCAGCTGTATGAAACTCTTCACCTAGCCTTCACTGGGGACTGCTTCAAGGGGCCGTCCGGCTTTTTTCTCTCCCCCACACTTTCCCACAGTCTACCTTGCACTGGATGTTATCTGGTTGAAAATTAATCCTGTAAAAATAGAAAAATACAGATAGCCAAGAATTTGCTTCAGTTTCATGAGTGTTTTTTGGTGGTTTTTTTTTGTTTGTTTTTTTTTACAAAAACCTGCAGTTACAGCTGAATAACAACATAATGAAATTGCATCTTTGCTCATTTTCACTGCTGTAATTACAGAACAAAAATAGTGTGGTGTCCTAAAGTTCAGTCATCTTTATTTTTACTGTGCTAGTACTGACAGTCCCAAGCAGCACACAATTCCATGCTGCAGAATGTCCAGCACAGGAAATAGCCCTCCCACACCTTCATCTCCTCTTCATTTCCAAAACAAGTGATTGAGAATGAGAGGCACAGGAAAATGAAATCACATAATAAGGAAGTGGCAGTGTCAGAAATGGCCTCTGTGCCTTCCCTGTTTGATATCAGTACAGCGTCTGGTAAGTTAAAACAAGGAATAGCAAGAGGAAGATGAAGACACAGTTCCTGCAGGTGGGAAATCCTTAGCATCTTGATCATACTATTGGAGGAAGCCATGAGGGTACATTAGGGTTGCACAGAGGAATGGGGACCAGGAGGGGGAGAACAAAAGGACAGGATAGCCAGTTTTGTGTGGAATAAAATACTAATAAAATAATACAGGTGTGGAATAAAACTGCAGGCACAGCTGATAAACTTACATGTCAAATTAGGCAGGTGCTCAATCACCTTATTTGCATTCCATGTTAATGTGATCATAACAACTTGCATATATGTGCACGTTTTCCAAATATATATTTAAAGATGCAATCTTCAGAACATGTCCTAGTCTAAACAGGAAAAGCTCAGGCTGAAAAGCAGCCAAAACTTTGAAACTGTATGTATGGATTCATCTCTTCATCATTAAAAAAGCCCACCATAATTCTTAATGTCCAGTGATGATGGCACATTTCTGTTGAACACCTGCTAGAAAAGGTTATATCCTGAAATGAGCAAGCATGTGGAGACAGGCAATGGATTTGTATTTGCCAGAAGGCATTTTGTGTTGAATTCATGTAGACCTTTATGAGTGTGCTAAAAAAATAGAAGCTTAGAATTCAAGCAAAATCAGGGCTGTTAAAGCTTTTCTTCATAACTTGCCTATGCAATCAGATAGTCAGAAAAAAATAAAAAAAGATACAAATCAGCACCTCTAGTGACACAGTTATACAGAACCTTGAAAGAACCGTCAGGGAGAAGACATCGCAACAATCGATCCCACAATGGCAGTGCTAATTATAATGACTCAGAGCTTTTAGGCTGAAGCCCATAAAGAATTAAAACAGCCTTAGGGCACTCCATAGAAATGCTGGAGATCCTGTGCAAAGTTACAGAACTGCGGTAAGAGCTGATCTAAATTCAAATCCCCGTCTCTAGCAGCTCGCCTCTCTTGACCATCTTCACCTGAAGGCAGTGGATCCGCTCCCGTAACAGGCCGCGGGGTGGCAGCGCTGCCGCGCACTGGTCCCTCCTCCTAACGGGGAGGTATTAACAAGCTACGCTGTCTCTGGTGCGCTTGCAGCTGATTTGAAGTGAGAATCTGAAATAGTCATTTTTGACAACCTAGTAATTTCAAGGATTAAATTTAATCTAGCAGAGGAAACACCCTAACTCGGAAAATTTCCAAATTTCAATTTCATATTGTTTTCTCTAATTAAAGCTATTCTGCTATCACTTCACACACGGAAGTACGTAATTACAGAACCTTGATTCGGGAAATTTTCAATACAATGAATACTCTGCACTACACACATATAAATATACACATATATACTTTTCACATAAACACTGATGTGTCTTTATAATCCCAAAGTCAACCTAACTTCATTTCATTCTTCAGTCTGGGTGGTAGGTCCTTAACTGGCCACACTGCAGCCGAATCATTTGTTCCTGGGTTCCCAAGTGAAGCACAATAAATGGATCTTCCAAGAGAAAATGCAAGCATAGCTGAAAGACAGCTCAGCACAAGCTCTACTCCCTGCAGACAGCATAGGTGGGACAGTGCCAAATTTGGGGGACTGTCCTAGACAGAGAACCAGTACCACCCCAGCCACAACCACTGTGTTGTTATGTCCCATTCCAGCCCTCCTCAGTGTGCCATAGAGAGTCACCTGCTCATAGAATCAGACTGGTTTGGGGTGGAAGAGACTTTAAAGATCATCCACTTCCAACCCCCTGCATCTAGTCCCAAATCTCCTGCCATGGGCAGGGACCCCTTCCACTAAACCAGGTTGCTCAAAGCCCCATCCAACCTGGCCTTGAACAGTGCCAGGCATGGGGCATCCACAGCTTCTCTGGGCAACTTCTTCCATGTTTCATATCTCCATTTCACTTGGGGTCAGTAGTCTGCTCACACACAAGGTACCACTGACTATCCCTTCAGTGCCTAACAACATTGCTTCGAATAATAAAAATTATCTTTTAAGCATTTGTAAGACAAGAGTCAGTGACCAGACTCCTGCTGCAGTAGCAATAGCAGCAGCACGTTGTTGCTATGGCTCCTAACTAAGGATTGCTGTGCC
>NW_009942831.1:0-206 GCF_000696875.1 Nestor notabilis | reverse complement strand
AAAAGCCAGCAAGCAACATATGCTGAAGAGGTCTACGGTCAAGTGCACTCACAGGAACGCAAGCTATGTGCCATGGGTGTTCACACCATCCGACCTGCCGACCGCACCTGACCTCCTGCCTGTTTGCTGGCTAAGACTCTAACTCAGACAACGTGGCTGTGACCAAGCAACTAACTATCAGCGGGCCAGCAGCCGTGCGGGCAGGC
>NW_009942830.1:899-1389 GCF_000696875.1 Nestor notabilis | reverse complement strand
GGTACCCGCTCCCAGTGCTCCCGGCAGCCCCCGCGCTGGTACTGAGCATGAGGAGGCAGGGACATGGTTCCCTGGGGACTGCCGCTGTCCCCACGTCCCTGCTGGCACAATGCTGACGTGTCCCCGTCGCTCTGCCCCACACAGGGCCCTCCAGCACACCAACCTGCTGCAATGCCTGGCCCAGTGTGCCGAGGTCACCCCGTACCTGCTGGTGATGGAGTTCTGCCCGCTGGTGAGTCCCGTGTGTCCCCCCGTGCCCCATCCCACTCCCCAGGATGCTACTGTGGGGCACGACGTAGCAGGGGGTATTGCAAGGCTGCAGGCAGGGTGCATGGCATCGCTGTGCCCTGCTGAGCCCGCAGCGTGATGGTGGCAGTGGTTCTGCTTTGCAGGGTGACCTGAAGGGGTACCTGCGGAGCTGCCGGGGCGCTGAAGCCATGACCCCAGACCTGCTGACCCTGCAGAGGATGGGCGGCGAGGGGGGCTGGGG
>NW_009942830.1:372-669 GCF_000696875.1 Nestor notabilis | reverse complement strand
CCCCCGTCCTGTCTCTGTGGGTGGGTCCCCACGAGGGTACCCAGTGCTGTGGTTGGGGGGGGCGGGAGGTGCCCGGCTGTGCCTGAGAGGGACTTCCCTGTGAGCATCCCGGCTTCCATGGATCTTGCCGCACCGGTGCCGCGCTGGGGATCTCGTGTGCCGCGGGAGCCCGGCTCTGTGCCAGGGCTCACATTGCCCGGGGACACCCGCTTTCTGCTTGGCTCAGCGCGTGATGGATGGATGGACGGATGGACGGAGATGCAGCTGGCGCTGCGCCCGCCTTTCTCGTGTGCAGTT
>NW_009942830.1:0-290 GCF_000696875.1 Nestor notabilis | reverse complement strand
GGTGGGTTCCCCCGGCCCCGCATGGCAGCGGTGACAGCACCACGGTTTGCTTGCCAGCGACCTGGTCCTGCGGAACTGCCTGCTCACCGCAGACCTGACCGTCAAGATCGGGGACTACGGGCTCTCGCACTGCAAGTACAAAGTAAGGCTGGTTTGGGGAAGGACGGGGCTGGGGGCTGCGTGCTGGGACCCAGCACACATCCACACACATGAAGATGAGGGGAGCAGGCAGAAGGGAGGGAGGACGTGGTGGGTGGCAGAAAGGAGAGGTGGGTGCCAGGAGGAGCAAG